>NC_060168.1:31703933-31890638 GCF_021292245.1 Micropterus dolomieu | reverse complement strand
CTTACAATGCTGTCCTTTCATCACTTCCCAGGAAACTCAACAAACGTAACCTATTGGCCTCAGGTGAAGATACCAACGATGGTCGTTCAGTCTTGGCCACAGGTAGTCTTAACGACTGTAACGACTGTTGTCACAGCAACAAGGAACACTAACGAACCAGCGGTATCGATGACCCGGGATAACGACCCCACTGAGGTTAAATAGCTGAGTTTCCCTGCCAGTCAGTCAGAACTGAAGAAGTCCTTTGGATGAGGGACGAAACGTCTTCCAGTATCTTCAACCAAGTCCAGTTGCCCTTGATTTTAACCTTCGTTGGATAACTATGACCTGGATGACTGAGAATCTTCATAGACATCAAGCTTAGCGTGGTATCCAAAGACTGGAAAAACGAAACTGATTCATCTAATATTTTAAAATCTTGCTAGAAGACACCTTTTTATAACTCTGCTTTTTTGCAGTAATTTATTTAGTTGTAATATTGCAACTATTTTGTTTACTTATATCGTTTCCATTTTTTCTATTGTAATGTTTTAAATGTGTTTATTTCATTGTGACCACTTATCAGGGTTTACTTTATTCTATTATTGTAAGAGCCTGTTCATGTGTTAATCCATGTGTGTGTGTGATTTGAGAAGTTACTCCATGATCAACAAACAGTGTGCTAGTGTGATTTCATTAGATCTTTTTTTTATTCACTGACTTGGACAAAGTAATTTATTACTGTGAATGGATTACAGTAATTATGTGTGTGTTTGTGTGCGTCTATTGGAAGTTTTCCCTCGTTAATCCAATTTCCATTTTCCTGTCGCTAATCTGCTTTACAGAAGAAAACAAGTCTGTTCCCCCCACTCTCGCCTGCAGCTCGCGCGTGTGTGTGTGTGTGTAGTTCACATAAAATAGTGAGGTCATTTTATAAACAGATAATCGATTAATTTAAAAATGACTGATAATGTAAACAGTTATTAATGCAGCTGGACTCTCAACAGTTTGGGGAAACCTTGTATTCACTACAACATTTACAAAGTGATTATGGTTTACCTTTTTGTTTGTGACTCCTTACATCTGACTCCATCACAGCGACAAACCACAGAAATGGCTGCAGTTTTCAGGCAAAATCCTGCAGATAGTTATTGTTATCAAATACTGAATTTCTGGACCCAGAAGCACGACTGCAGACAGGTACAATCAGAATATGTGTCCAGAGAGAGCAATGGGGGTGTATGGAGATGCTTACCGGTCTGAGCAGGGAAGGCAGATCTAGCAGTGTAAAGCAGGCAGAGACCACAAGTAAACAGGTAGATCTGAGCATGCAGGGAAAAACAGCTGGCCATAGTGTAATACCACGTCGGTAAGCTGACGATCTGGCAAATACTGGGGTGCTGTACCGGGCTAGATACACTGCTGGGCGCTGACTACCAGATACGAGGCCGGTGTATGGATATCTGACAGCAGGAGCCAGAGGAAGACACTAAGCCACTAAACTAACAGGAACATCAGGGCAGCAAAAATAATAAAGAGCACAGGAATGGAATGGAATATGACAAATATAGGGTTGTTTATCTATTTTCTATCGACAGATTAACTATCTTTGTCTGATATCTATCCATCTAGTGGCATTCAATTGCTCTCTATCCATTGACTAATTGCTAATCTATCTTTCACTTACTGTATCGACAACATTATCTATTTCTGTCTAATGTAGCTCTTTTGATCAACCCGACCGATCTAACACTGTCTCCAATGAAAAGTTCATATGTAATTGTCTGACTGAGGGAGAATGCATCACACTTAGAGGACCCCTTTAGAGGACCCCCTAACCTTAACACACAAACACTAAAGCCATTACAGCTGCATTACTGTAAGAGGCTTTTAAGAACGTGGGAGATTTCATTTAGAGCTGCGTTCAGGAAGCATCTCTCCGTCCACCAGACACTCACCATCATTTATTTTCTTTTGCTTTCTACTCTTACACTCATCCATATGCAGGGTGGTGTGGAACAAAAGGACACACTCAAAAGGGGGGAGGGTTGATGGATGGATGAAACTGAGAGAACTTCAGTACCCATTTAAAAATATAAAGAGAAAATAGTTTGAAAAGCTGAAGTTCACCTGGAGAGAGAGAGAGAGTTCTCCAGGTGGTCTGAAGCCCGTCTGGCTCTGTGATTGGTCCCTGGGGCCTGTCAATCAAGCCTGTGAAGTCAGGTGTGACCACCCTTCTTGCTTCATGATTGACAGAAGGTTCTGCCAATTAGAGTCCAAACACACACACACACACACACACAGCAAAACACACACTCAGTCTCTGGTGTTGCTGCAGCTGCTGAGCTGTCTGTCTCTGGCTGTAAATGTCACGTTCGGATGGCTCTCCTGGTCACCGTGATAATAATAATGATGCCCTGACTTGAAGACACTGCCATGGACTCCACTTTTTTCCTCATTTAATTACTTTAACATACAAGGAAGAGGAACGACTGATGACAGAGAGTGTGTGAACAGAGTGTAAACAGTGTTTTATACCTTCTTAGTTTTTAGTAATGTGTTTATATTTGAGTCACATACAACAGGGGCTAACGCTCCATCTCTGATCTGGTAGGCGTTCTCACAATGGAATCCAGGCGGTTTATCATTCTCACACGTTCTTCTGCCAACCTTTTTCTTTTTCAGGCAAATCGAGACACTTTATACAAACTAGGAGATGTTTTATAAATTGCCTATTTACAAGTGTATGCTCTTAATTTCACGCTTTTGCTTATGAAGTTGTTTGCTGTTATGTTTGACGAATTTCAGGATTCACAGTGTTTTTATGCTGGTGTCACCTGCCTTGCTAAACTTTAATGAAGGAAACTTGAATAGCTAAACCTGTTGTTGTCAGACGTCAGGAACTGTAGGGATGCGCAGATCAATATTATACCTCATTAAGCGGGATCAGGTATTGGCCGTGATGTGACTGCTCCACATTAAAAACAATTTCTTTGTCATTATAAGAGTTCACAGTCATGCTGGCCGCTAAAGCACAGTGGTGCTTCCCTGCAGTGATGGTGAGGCAAAAGGACAAGGCAAGGAATCACCAAAGTGTTCACAGTTCATCCTGAGGGGGGGCATCAATGTGTATACCAAATCTGACAATCCAATAATGAAGGTCAGGCTAAAAATATACGTAAATAGAAGCTTTTTTTGTGTAACAATTTATATTGTTTATTTTTAATATGCAAATTTGAGTTTTCCTCCATTAAATATTTGTTGATTTGCATATCACACCAATCTAGTTTCCAATACATTGATGAGAATCTGTATCAGAAGGAGCTTTATTGCCAAGTAGTGTTTTACACATACGAGGAATTTGCTGTGGTGATGAGGTGCTACACGCAGACAAACACACAGTCGACATAAATAAATGTAGAAATGTATAAATATGGAATGGAAGAAGAATGTTGCAGATATATACATGTGGATTATTCTGGGTCTGTGCCGTGCTGAAGAATATTGTGTACATATAAATATATAAACTGACAATATACAATATACAACAACAAAGATGACTGTCGGGGCTGATGGGCTAGTGAGGCCAACATGGCGGCAGGCAGGTGCAGCAGGTTTGGTGTGCTGGGGGCATTTTTGTTTTATGTGCTTATTTTAACACTACCACCTCCAAAGTTTGTGGAAAGAGCATGGGACTTAACTCTAAATGGATATGGTAACCCGGTGGAGGCAAATGTTGCCATCAAGTTTGGGGGAAAGCATTTTGGCTATGGAAAGAGCATTGTGGCTGCTACATTCGTGTTTCCTAGCCTCATGACCTCATTCAAAAAAAGAATCAAAGAACGGCCTGTGCGCAGATCGCAAGGCGAAACGCTGGTTATTATCTTGTATCTCCTATTATCGGGAGATATTCATCAATGCCCAGGCCCTATCTTCAATAGCAGTGAATCGGACGAAGCAATGGGCCGCGATGACACTGGATGCGCCCACCCGGCAGGATTAAATGCTGTGAATGTCTTGATAATTTTTACCTGGATCTGCCGGGCCGGTCGGTGCATGGAGACTGGTGTTTTGGGTGCGCTGGACGGGATGTGTGTGAAGCGGAGGTTACCCTAGACGAGGAGAGATGGTGCGGGGGAGCAGCGGATGATCGGCCACAGAACAGATAAATTTACGACATAAGAGAAGTAACCTACCTCATTCAAAATCACAATCACGGAGATATGACTTGACACTTTTACATACACTCAACCAAGCTAAAGTTATTTGGGATGCTAAGTTGAAACCTAAAGGTCTGTTGGGGGGACATTTAAATGTTAGGAGTATTTCTTCTAAAACCGACCAGGTGGAAAGACTGCTTACTGACTCGAACTTGGACTTTATTTGTCTTTCGGAGACCTTGTTAACAAAGTCATCTCCTCAGGCACCTTACTGCTTTCCAGGCTATAGCATATTTAGAAGGGATAGATCCGCTGGAAGAGGTGGTGGATTACTTCTATGTTAAAGAGCATTTGCGATGCCAACAGATAAATGTGCAAGTTAAATTGGATGTAGAGATTGAATATATTGCTCTGATTATAAATGTGTCACCACAGATGTCATTTGATTTAGTTGGTATTTATAGACCACCTTCCACTGATATAAAATTTTATACATCATTTAAGGATATTTTAAAAGAATTAAATACTCTTGGTAAATAAGTAATTGTACTAGGGGATTTTAATGTAAATTGGATAGATAAAAATGGTAGGAAAAGGTTAAAGGAAATAACAGGTCTGTATAATTTTGAACAATTAATAAAAGGACCTACAAGGATAACCAAAACCTCTAAAACACAAATTGACCTGGTATTTTCAAATAAATCTGACAGAATAATAAAATCTTTTGATTTTATTACAGGCACGTCAGATCACAATTTAGTTCTCATAGTACAAATTAAATAAAAATAGATTATAGACTTTTATAAAATACCTAATAAAGATTTGGCACATTTTGAGTGAGAGCTGGAGAAGGTGGACTGGAATATTTTGAATTCTAATGATGAAATAGGCTCATTTTGCGGGAGCTTTTTAGAGTTAATTAATAATATTAATGCGAAATTTATTAAAAAGTGTGTTAACTTGAATAAAAAGGCCCATTTACCCTGGGTGACAAAAGACATTTGGAAATCGATGAGGAAAAGAGATTATTTACTTAAAAAGACCTTAAAATCGAACATTGAAAATGATATGTGTCTGTTTAAGGACTATCAAAATAAAGTAGTGAAAGAACTAAGGACTTTGAAAGCAAATTTTTTTATTGATTTGATAACACAAGCTAAAGTAGTTAGTTAGTTTGGAAACACATTAATACTATTTCTCTCATAAATGTTATGAAATTAAAATAAACAATATTTTAACGCAAGAAGAATCAAAGGTAGCTAGTGCTTATAATACTTTTTTTCAAGATTCTATTAATGATTTGGTTGCTGTTTTAGGTAACATAACAAGGGAAATGAAATGTGTAGATTCAACTAAACTAGTGTTTCACTTAAGTGAGGTTACAGAGCAAGAAGTCCTTAAGGGCTTAAAAATTCAAAGTCACAGGATGTTTATGGTGTAGATTCGTGTATGATTAAAAGGAATGCTGCCACCCTATGTCGACCTACTACTCAAGTAATCAATCGATCCATCAGAGAAGCAGTCTTCCCCGACTGTATAAAAAAGGCAGTGGTTACACCTTTGTATAAGGGGGGAGATAAATCTCAGCTGGCCAACTATAGACCAGTGAGTATCCTACGTGTAATATCGAAGGTAGTAGATAAAGTAGTGGCCATGCAACTCTTGTCTTGGGCCCTCTCTTGTTCAGTGTATTTATAAAATGATCATCCAGATATTTGTCCTGAAGTTCAAGTACAAATGTACGCTGATGACGCTGTGATATATGTCCATGCAAAATCAAGTCAGAAAAGCAGCAGCTGTGCTCCAGAAAGCGATGGAAAAAATCTCGGATTGGATGGTACAATCGCGACTGACATTAAATTTTAGTAAAACTGTCAGCATGTTTTTTTCAATAAGGAATACTTCTCACGCTGCGCCGGAAATTAGTGTAGGAGGAACAATGATTCAAGAAACGGAGTCTGTTAAGTATTTAGGTGTAGTTTTGGATAGGACACTCGTTTAAAAGGCTTGCTTAAAAATTGATAAAAACTGTAAAATTTAATTTATGGCAGTTCAGATATATTCGCCCCCAAATGAGCACAGACGCAGCCAAGCTCTATATGCATGCAATGATATTTTCACATTTTACATACTGTATCACAACTTGGTCTCTATCAACCAATTCTGTGTTACAACCACTTCAAAGCTTGTATAAACAGGCACTTAAAATTTAAGATAAAAAATCTGTTTCATATCACTACTGTAACATTGTGAAGAAATATATATTATTGACTTTTGAAAATTTTGTTTTGTTTTCAAGTGTCAATTTAGTATACAAAATTCTACATGATCTGGCCCCGCAGTGCCTGAGAATGTTTGTGAAATCTTGTGAAGAGACAGGACTTAGAACAACGCGAGCCTCCTCTAGAGGAAATTGTCCTCTACCTTTGTACAGAATTGCTTCTCTGTGAAAGCTGTGGGGATGTGGAACGTGTTGCCATTAACTGTTCGTGAGAGTAATACCTTGCAACAGTTTAAACTCAATCTGAAGAAGTTGTTGAAAGCCAGTCAGATTTGCGAACATTAACACAAATCTGGTTAATTAGGGTATTGTTAAAAGTGTAGGAAAAGGGAAAAGGAGAAAAAAGGAGAAAAAGAAAAAAAAGAGAAAGGGAAAAAAAATACAAAAAAATAAAAACATTGGAATATAAATTTATTGTAATTTTATGTTTGTTGAGGTGATTCTTCTGTTGGTGTTGTTTTAAAAAAAAAATTGTTTTATTACTAGTAAGAATGCTCTTTGTCCACTGTATAAACCTGCTGTCATTTTGCCTCTGCCCAGGGACTATAGATGAAAATTAGCTTGAAGCTATCTCTGTCTTGTGTAACATATTTGTTGTGCAATGTCCCTGTCAAATAAATAAATAAATAAATAAAATAAGATCAACAATCAACAGCAAATATGTGCGACGTGCCAGGTCTGAGTCCGACACGATATGAAACAGTATTTACATGTGCAGAGACATTTGTATCGTTTGCAAGCGGGGAGTGTCAGTGGGGGACCCGGGTCTTGTTAACGAGCCTAGCTGCAGACGGGAAGAAGATGTTTTTGTGGCGAGAGGTTTTGGTCCTGATGGACCGCAGCCTTCTGCCAGAGGGGAGAGTCTGAAACAGTTTCTGTGTGGGAGGGGTCAGCTGCAATCTTTGTTTTGATTTTCTTTATGTAAAAACATACATTCCCACCATAAATTTGAACAGAATGCAGGAAATTAAGTGTTTAATGTTCCAGTTTTGTGGGGGAGGAGGCCAAGACCCGCTCATATATTTAAGCATTTCAGATTTCTTTAAAAATAGTGTTAAAATCTTCCCGTCTTGTTCTTGTACATTGTCACGACTCGTGATCCAAGTGTATCATCATGCCTCTAATCTGTGCCCTTATGTCCCCACCACTTGTCAACACAAAGTGACGCTCTTGCTAATACATCTTAATTACTCATTTCAGCAATAGAACACACATGTAAAACGCTAAAAAAACAACATTAAAAGATCTGCAGTTGGTGGACTTAATAGGTATGAAATCAGAAGGAGCTTTATTGCCAAGTAATGTTTTGACAACACAGCAGATAATTAGTGAGGGAGCCCACCATACTGCCCAAACCATATCACAGGCGGAGGCTGGATATTTCCACTATCGGTGTGAGCATCTTCGTTGATATACCCACGCAACACCGGGTCAGACAGCTGATAAATCCACCGTGCGCTGCTGCTGCTGCTGCTACAGCTAGCCTCAGGTTGTGCTACTGCCAGTCTTTGGTGCCACAGCATTCCTGGCATCATGTTACTTTACATAAAAATAATCAAAGATTTAGAGATTGTAATTTGTAATGATCACCTTTACTGCAGAAGAAGAAACCATACTCTAGTTCACTGGTTCGAGACTGGTTCCAGGTGGACTGTGGTACAGTCCGTGTGCAGTCAGAACTCTTACAGAAAGAAGATTCATGTGCACTGGTCTTGAGGACATCATTACTGCATTGTAAGAAAACAGAGTGCCTCACTCAAGTCTGAGCAGAGAAAGACATTTCAGCCGAAATAGAAAGTACACCATAGTTTTGTCCAAGGACAGGGTAAGAGGGGAACTTGTTCTCAATGCACTCGCAGTTAGATGCACTCCCTCGGCTCTGCTAGCCTACTTCAGCCTGACCAATATTAACAGCCAATGCTAGCTTATTATAGAAATTGTGGTACAGAAATGCCAAAGGTAATTTTCAACGTAAGAGCACAGGTTTATTTTTACACTGTAAAATTACTGTCGACGAATATCCCAACTCTTGAGAAAGCTGGAGCTGTTCAGGAGCTTTCAATCAATATCATCTTTAAGAGCAGATGGAGTTTGCTCAGTTGCCTGTGGTATTGTAAATGTTCACTCTACATGTACATGTTTTTATGAGGATGTTTAATCAGTGTGGTACGATTGATTGAAGTAGCTCAATCAGAGTTTCAAACTCGCCCATTCGTCACATAAGAAAACTGATATAACTGCTATACTATTCTCTCTATTCACACACGCCTATACAAACCAACAGTAAACACTGTTTTCAGAAACATTATTTCATTTATCCTGTGGTGTTGGGGAGAAATTTGGTCAGATCATTCCTGCCATGAGCACAAGGTGGTGAATTATTAGATCTCCGGTCTGGTCAGTTTTATTAGTTTAAATATTACAAATTTAAAGTGATCGCCACCAAGTACGTTGGTTAACATTTTATTAAACGTGAAAGTGACTTTTGAAAAGCTTATAACACAGAGGTCTGACATAACTGATTAATAATTTGAATAACAAAGTTTCAAAATAGTTGTTGGCTAATGAATAGCCGTATAAGTCACGTGCTGAAGTCAGTGTCCTGTCAGTTTACATCTTAATAACTGGAGGAATGATCAGTTCACTGCCATATCTATGTGCCATCCAACCTGTTCTCACCAGAAAATACGTCTGTATAGGTAATTTATTATAGCTTTTTATGACCAATATTTACATTCTTTTGTAAGGCCATGGCCTCTAGTGTCAGAAGAAGTGAGGTGACGTAGCATAAAGAGCGACAACGTCCGTGTAAGGAGGTGGAGCAGTGGATGAATGATGCATGAGATTAGAGAGCATAGCATTTCCTACCACTTCTATGTGGACGACTCCCAAATATATCTTTGGACTCAGCTGCTCGTCTTCTTGAACTTGAACACGCAAGCATGAACACATTACGCCAGTCCTGGTCTCGCTCCACTGGTCCCGTTCCATTTTAGAATACATTTTAAGATCTTATTATTTGGTTTTAAATCACTACATGGGTTGGCACGTCACCATATCTCAGACCTCTTGCAAGTTAACACCCACTCAAGGTCACCAAGTTCCACTGATCAACTCCGGTTGGCCGTTCCTAAAACCAAGTTAAAAACCTAAACTATGGAATAAGCTACCTCCACAAGTCAAAATGGCACCCTCGAATCTTTTAAATCCCGTTTGAAAACTCACTTTTATTCCCTGGCTTTTAACTCAGCATGAGAGCCCTGCGGTCTTCTGTTGTTGCCCTTTGATTGTTTCTGAACCATTTGTTTGTGTGTTGTCTGTGTTTTTATATGTGTTTAATGTTTTATTTAGGTGCAGCACTTTCTAAACATTTGTTTTTAAAAAATGTGGAAGGAAAAAAACTCAACAGTCTGTCAACACTGCTTCTAATTAATGTTGGATTGAAAAATCAGTGTGAACTCTTGACCATTACTACATTTTTCCGTGACAAGCGGGCCCAAACTACATGTAGAAATATAATGACTGAAAAGTTAAAAGCAAACCACCATGAATGCTCTCCAGTATTTTAAAAGTAGTCATTCTTATCTCCTGCTCACCACAGATAAAATACTTTTATCATCGCCACTATTGGATTGTTATTGTTCCTGCGTGGTGACAGTAAACTGCTCAGTCAAAGATCTATAAACTGTTTTTTCATAGAGGCAGATGTGCTGATCAGAGCGACCATCAGGATAATGCTCGGCAGTGGAAACGCTCACAGCACTTGAAGAGCACTAGTCATTCCAGTTATTTCACCTGTCAGTAGTTAAAGACTGCTGCCACTCATTTCCTCTTCACCTTCGTTTCCTGCAGCGTGTCAAAATTGTTCAAGCCCACTGAGATGTTTTTTCCGAGGAGCTCTGAACTACAATTTACCTTGTCGCAATCTTGAAATAAAACTGCCTGGAGGCTTTTGTCTTTTCCTCTAAATGATAGTGAATAATCACAGGCTCCTGATTTTAATAAAAGCCTTCCAATCAGGGCTGACTTCTACTGATGGCAGGTTGACAGGCTGAATGTGCAGAGGCAGAAGAAAATCCAGTTCTGACGAATTAAGCTTCTCTCTCTGCTTTCATGCCTCCTTTTCATGTCAGGTTTCTGTCCACGTCAGCCCACGTCTTTTAATTGCAGCTCCGTCTCTGCGCTCTGAGCTTCTTTTAACTGTTGAGCCTCAAGTTTAAAAGCACATAGAGCTGACATGTGATTGCATTACAAGGACGTTCTTTTAAAAACTCAGCAGTAAGTTAAAACATATTAAGATCTCAACAGTTTCTTGTCTTCTTGAAATGAAAGTAGTGTTTTGTCTTCAATGCAAACATGTCTTGTACATCTCTGTAAAGCATCAATGGATTTATTTTACCCCTTAAAGAGGGCGACCATACTTTCAAACCCCCAAAGTGGTACTCTTGTGTACTGCATGTTCATCGATATGCAAAAGTATGTGCTTATGCACGCACCATAGCATACTAGGCATGTGAACACCTGCACAGTAACAGTAAGCCTTCACATACATTAATTTACTGTATTTGCGACAATTCTTCAGAGAGTAGAAACTCTCCCCATTTAACAACTCCTTCTTGACAAAACAATTAATCAGCCATTTAGACCCGGTTTTGTTTCTGCCCTTCAATATGCTAACATAGCACACTGACCTGCAGGACCTTACTATGCTGCGAACGTTGATACAAGATGTTTCCTACTTTGTGCATATGCTTTTCTCACCTGCTCTTTAATCATTTATGACAACTCTGGGTTGCGATTGAAATGCCACAATGTTAACGCAACCCAAATAGAAACTTAGTGGACTACTGACAGACTTCTACTACTGCTTTAAACAGAGGCCTTTAAGCGCTTTAAATTTAGGCTTTTTGAACTGCAGGCAAATCATTTAATTAATGGTTTTATTATCAAGTACGATCTTGATTTTAAGATTTTTAACTGAAGGTTTAACAGCAGATTTATTGGGTCAGCCTCTCCAATGTTGTGAGTGTTATGAGTGAAGAGGAGATGAAGTTACCATTTTGTTTAAGAACTTTCCACAGAATGCAGATGTCTTATGGAAAATGTGCTTCTTTTGAATGTGTTGCTCTTCCGTATTCTTAAACATCTACAGGCCAACCAAATATAAAGCAAACTTTATTGACGACTTTGCTGAACTCAGCTGCGTGCATCGTTATTGTTATTGTTGGTGTTTTTAACATTCGTGTTGACAACCTCCAGGACAGCAGCACTAAAGAAAAGTGTTGGCGTCAGGATAAATATGGACTGACAGAGCCCACACACAGTGGGCACATTCTGGACTTAATTATCTTCAAAGGTCTTAACATTTCTAAGGTTGTGGTGATTCGTGTTGCTCTCATGATCTTGCTTTTGCTGATCATTCCTGTGTTTTCTTTGAGAAGAATATCTAAGCACAAAAATGACAGCTAATCAGAAAGTCCCTGGAAAAAACCTGTCGGTTATTCTTCCACATATACGCTCCCTTGGGTCAATAGTTTTTAAATAATAACAGTTCTAAAATTACAAATGTTGAAGGTGAAGCTAGTCTCAAGGTGTTAGAAAGCTGAAGGCAGGTGGTGAAAAAAATCTCCAGGTTCATTATGAAATCTCTAAAGACAGACTTTGCATTTATAATTCAGAGCTGAAAAAAGCATGTGCCTTATTTGCTTCTGTGGACAGACAGCAAAACAACTTCTTTACTGACAGAATAATACTGTTGGTTTCTGAAGCACTGAATGGTTTATTTGTGATCCACTGCTACATTGTGAACCACCCCAACCCCTATGGATGTCCTGGGATCAGGTCTGTTTACTGTCCCTAGAGTCCATATTAAACATGGAGAAGTAGAAATCAGTTTTTATACTCCACATATCAGAAGCAAATTCCCAGAAAACCAACTCTCAGTTCTTTTAAATGAGGGCTTAACATTTTTCTGTTTGCCACTGCATTTTTTAAAATGATATATTGAACTGTGCTATAATTTTAATTTTGCTATTATTCTATTTTGTTTTATCTTAATCTTCTGTTTTCCTTTGTTTTAATCCTTTAAAATCCTATGTGTGTGTCTTTTTACATTGTGGGTTAGGGTTAGGGGGCTCATGTGATGGAAACTTGGCTATAGAAAGCAGTAAGTGTGGTCTTAGTGATATAACAAACTAGGATTCTCTTCTCTACAACTTTGGATGCCAATAAAATGTAAAATTCATGAACCTTTAAAAAGAATAGTTTAGTTTACCTTGAATGTGTTTTCACATGCCATTCACATTGTATAGAAACATCAGTGTTATGTATGGCCAATGCTCAGCGTCTATGGATGTAGTGGTCGGACAAAACAGTCAGATACTCCTTCTGCTCCTCAATAATAAGGACCACTTCACTTAAACTGCAATTAAAATATACAATGACTCCCCTCTGGGCAGGGAGAGGAGGAGACTTATTTCTCCTGAATGGCAATTGCATAATGCACATCCTTCTACTCTCATTTGCACAGACATAGTTGATGAGACATAGCTTTACTTGTACCTATGTATTGTATTTTTTTTCTTTATATTTTAAACGAAAAATGGGTAGTTTGTCAATGTCTCCCAAAAAAAGGACACGTACTGAATGAGCATCTCCCGTACCAGTCCAGCAGCAGGCAGCTGGACATATATTACGCATGATGTAAGTCACATGACATTAAACATGTGGTTAATGTTGTGAAACAGCCGCAGTTTGGGTTAGGTTTAGGCAAGAAAACTACTTGGTTAAGAAGGTTAAAACATATTGGTCTGGGTTGAAGTAAGTATGTTGCATAAGTCACGTGAGCTTGCTCTGGTGAAAAGGGAGCAATTCTGCTGCAACTATTTATTCATTATTACTGTTCACCATAACAATTCCTTTAATTATGTAAATATTGTCATTTCCACACTCTATATTTTTTTGTATTTTATATTTTTACTCTTATATTTATATAATTCTTTATATACCAACTTTCTATCTTTATTTATATACATTTTGTGCAATGTGTGACACAGAATTTCCCCCCCAGGGATCAAGAAAGTATTTCTGATTCTGATTGACGCTATTTAACTTAAAACTCAAAATAACTCACCAGTTACTTGATTTCACATGACACTCCAATGCTGTTCTCCTGTGGGAAAGTCCTGTGTTTGACCCATCCGTCCCACACATCCACCTACTTCATGCTGTATAGCCGCTAGAGGTGGCAGCCACAATAAACATCGTATTAACGAGCTTCAGCAAACAACCTGTTTGGTTGTTTTTCTGGTGAGGGCAGCCTCGTCTTGTAACATTCTATCTACTTTGAGCAACCTGTACATGTTTCTTGCATTTAAGAAAAGCTGCCAAACTGAAATCTGTTTTATCAAAACCTAGAGATGGTCATTCATGCGTTTATATCATCACAGTTAGACTACTGCAACTCCCTTTTCACCTGCCTCAGCAAGTCCTCTCTGGACCGTCTACAAATGCTGCAAGGCTGTTGACTAGTTCTAGTAGGATGACTCAAATCAGATCTCATCCTGTCATTATTACATTGGCTCCCCGCCAAGTTCAGGATTCAGTTTAATGTTCTCTTTTTCATATGTAGAGCCCTGCATGATCAGGTACCTAGGTACATCTCCGACATGCTTCACCCCTATATCGCCACTGAGCACCACTGGGTCACTTTCGTCTTCTGAACACGGCCTACTAGTTGTTCCTTGAGCTCGACTAAAAAACAAACGGGGACCGTGCCTTGTTCCTTCAGGTTTATGCTCTATGGTCTCTTTCGACACCATTAAACAAACAAACCCTCCTCCCCCCCAGTCTTTTTTATTTAAACTAAGCTTTGTCTCACCTCATGCTGTCGAATGTGTGCAGTCTTCTGTGTTTTAAGGTCCCTTATTTCCTTATGTTTAATTGACTGATTATTGTACTGTTTTTATGATGCTGTTGTTTATGTTTTATTGTTGTTTCTTTACTTTTTTGATGGTCTTATTCCTAATATTTGTCACTTTGTGACCTTGATTTGTGAAAGGTGCTATATTAAATAAACTTTACTTACTTACTTAGTATTCTCCCTGATGTCAAGCATGTTGATTAGTTTGACAACAAAGACGTGAGGGGCTGCTTTGTCTCAGATCCAAGGACGAGCACTGCCGAGTCTCTTTCCAGGAAGAAAGATGCGAAGAGGTTCTGAAGTCTCGAGCGCTTTCTTGTTTGAGTTAAATAGTGAGCTGACCTCTGATCTCCCGGCTGTGTTTTTCACAAGATGGAAAAGAAATGGAAAGAAATAACAGTATTATTCCAAAAATACATTTATATATAAATGCTCTGCATGTAGAGAAACTTTAGGGTCCAATTCATTAAAGCTCATAGATAGATAGAGATAATATTGATTACTGTGTTGTTCAATAATACATCTCCAATTAGCTCAATGTTAGGATTATATTACTATTGATTATTTTGGCATTTACTTAATTGATTAGCTGTTGGGTGGATAATATTGATTACTTTGAGTCCCTATAATTACCTTCTTGTCACCTTGATTTTAGATTTTACTTTACTCAAGACAGATGCTGTAGCCTTCTTGGCTTAAGACATTGGTTCCCCCAAATAAATAAAAAAGTCACCTACATTCTGTTACCTAGTATGATAAAGAAGAGAAGAGTAAGAGAAGACAGTAAGGCCAAGCAAGCATATATTTATCATTTATCAAAAAAAATGTTGCAGGTGGTTCTGACACGCTTGTACCTCCACCCCCAGACAAAATCAAGACAACTGCCTGTGTGTTCAGATTTGACTGAGTAATGACGAGAACGAGCATAACAGTTGACGCAAATTGCGGCAAATGAGGCCCTGAGCATTTTAATTAGCTTTTTTGTCGAGCACGTTTACACATACAAGGAATTTGATTGGGTGTACTGGTGATGAAAAATAAACCTAGTAAGTGGTAGTAAGATTAACTTTTATCCCGTTCCATCTCTACTGTGGAGCGAATGACAGAGGAGGAGATGAGGATGGACTCGATGATGGCAGTGTAGAGGTGCACCATCATTGTCTTTGGCAGGTTGATCTTCAGCTGCCGCAGGAAGTACATCCTCTGCTGGGCCTTCTCGGTGAGGGAGCTGATGTTCAGTTCCCACCTGAGGTCCTGGGAGATGATGGTGCCCAGGAAGCGGAAAGGTGTTGGGGGCGGTTGGGACTGGGTTTCTCTCTGAAATCCACAACCTTCTCCACAAGACCTCCAAGTTGTTCTGTCTGCACCAGGTCACCAGATGAAAAGTACCATAATTACCGCCATTAGCTGTGTGTCACTGCCGCTGCAGCTGCCGACTGTGTTGATAAGCACCTGTCACCTCAAGCAGTGTCTTTGCCACAAGTGTCTCCCTCCCTCACAACCTCTGGTTCAGCCTAACTGATTTTAAATACAGTGATATACAATTATTATACATGTTATAGTATATGCATGTAAAACTGTGACCTCCAGAATCTAGCTCTGCTTTCAATGCTTTTAGAGTAAGAAACCAATTCTTACTCTAAAAGCACTGAAAGCATTGACAAAAAACCATTTTAAGTGTTTGCAACTGTCTGCATTAATAATAATATGATATTAATAATGATAATAATACTATTATATAATCTCAGTGGCATGCTGTGGTTGAAGGTCAAATCATTTTCCTGCAGAATATCCTTGAATGCAGAGCCAGCTTCCTTAACATGCCATTCAGAACACTGAAGATATTTTATTAAACATCTGATAAGGATAATGATGTAGAGACCACTTCAAAGCCCTGAGCTTAACCTGAAAATTATAAAATGATCCACCAGCCAATCAGAATACAGTGTTCCTTGTAGTGTTGGTATGAAAGCATCAGACTGCATTCAAAGAATGGATGTGGTTAAGATAACACCATGGCATGAAGCAAATGTTCCTTGTGGTTGTTTGAGTTCACATCATATTTTTCAAACATCCGTAAATCTCCATTTGTTCATTTTAAAAGCTTTCACTGTCTGCTTTTCTTTTCCAGTTGTGCAGGAGCTGAGTAAAATAAATGTCTGTGATTGGTCAGGAGGCAGACAGAGGGTGGAGTCAGACGTCTTAATCTGTCTCTCCGTTTTTCATATTTACTGTCAAAATCATTTAACTAATGCTGTTTACCCAGGAGAGATTAAGCCACTGTGCAATCTCCCTGCACAAACACTGTGTATGTGTGTGTGTGTAATACCTGAGTGTGTTTCCCTTTCAGATCTTCATGTCCACAGGATAAACCCCCCTGAATTTAATGACTATGGTATATTTCACTCAAACAGCAGGATGAAAGCTTCAGTCCTCAAACTTTAAGGATTTTTTTCCCTTTCAATCATAACACAGTCTTTTACAGATTTGAATGTGGTGTTATAGAATGACAGTGTAGAAATCAACTTGCAGGGACTTCAAACTTGCAGATCATCCGTCACAGTCAAGTCTGATTGTATTTTGGAGACTTTTAGGCAAAAGAATAGAGAACTCCTGCACACTGTCATTCTTGCAAAAGTTAATAAAACTTTAGCTCTTTCTTCTCTTGCCTATGGATATCATCTCCTACGCACCTGTCTAAAGGAAACTGTAGGTGTGCGTAAGTCCTAATTTTGTATTTTTTTCAAGTCAATTTGCAATTATAATTTAATTTCTCTCTTTCACACAAATACCTTTCTGTCCTCTTTCCTTTTATTTCTTCCCTGTAGTAGTAAAGCTCTTTCTACAAACCATCATAGGTTCTTTTTTTTATTGGCTTTGCAATAAAGAATTAAGAAGGGGAAAAAAAAATTCTTGTGTGTCTGACGCCACATAAATGCACCATCATTCACTGCTCACCCCTCCTTTTCCAAGTCCACAGCAGAAGCTACAGTGGCCGACGCACTCTGTCGACTCTTGTGCTAAATAATACATGTGGTCCTTATTTGTCCAAATTTCTCTTCTCTTCTTACTTCTAACAAACCAGATGACTGGTACCAGATGACTACTACTATTCTGCTTCTTCTTCGTACGTATTCAATGTAGTGATGAAACACGCTCTGTAGAACAGTTTGTCCATTTGGGCTACTGTAGAAACATGGCGACCCAACATGGCGACTTCCTTGTAAGAGGTGTATGTATATAGAAATGTAATAAAAACATAACGGGTTATTATGTAAGGTCTTTACACACCACTGAAAACATAGTCATGGATATTATATTGCGTTTCTGTTAATAGATCCTCCTAAATATTAAACTCTGGAGCTTTAAATGTAAATTTACAGTGAAAAGAAACACTAATAGACCTTGCAGATGTTCTCACTATGCTGCTCTCAATCTGTAATAATATGGAATCAGAATATTGCTGTGATCTGAAGATGATAATGATGATGATTATGATACAGAAGGAGTCTCTATTGTCTCCTCAAAGCAGACCCAGCTGATTGGCTTGGAGTGTCAGGCCTGTGTTAAAATGCTAAATCAAACAAGTTGTCATGGTTTTCCATGTCACTTCCTGTCTCTGTGTTTTTTCTTGTTCACTGTCAATAGATCCTTTTAAATATTACACACAGGAACTTTAATGTGGCTGTTGAAATTCCATGAGTGCACCAAGATTTCTGGCTTAGTCCATGGTTTTTAAAGTTACCAGCTGAAGCAACATATAGTTGTTAAACAGAGAGGGCCCTAGAATGGAGCCTTGCAGAACTTTGCAGGTTATTTTTGTTCGCTCAGATGTGTAATTACCTACAGACACAAAGTAGTCCCTGTCCTTAAGTAGGATTCAAACCAGTTTAGTGCAGTGACACCCAGCTTTCCACTCGGTCTTGTCAGTGTGCAAACTATACCGTACCGGAGAGGGAGTGGGGGGAGGGAGGCTTCGCATCTCACACAAAAAGTTCAAGACAATTCAACTTCGGTAGCGAGCGGGCGTGTGCGTGAGGCGACCACTTCACCTCGCTCTGACAGGGACACTTGGTGCTGAACACAGACTGTTTCTGCTGATTCCTGTTCAGAAAAAAACAAGAACAGATTTATATATGTTGCTCAGAAGGTGTCTGTAATGATGTTCTGATCGTGGCTCTGGACTCTAACTTGTTTTAACAAGCTAGATAAAAGGTAACGCCCTGGCAGTGGCAAACAGCTTTGGTTTTATATCTGATTTGATTATATTAATGTTTAAGTTGAGATTTACAAGAAATAATTTATTGCTGCTGTGTAAAAAGCAACTTATTTGTTTAAAGTGTTTGCAAACCACATGTTATTGCACTTTTGTGTATATAGCAGTGCATTTAAATTAAAAGTGCACAATACACTACTTTAGAATTAATTTTTCAATTTTGCGCGTAACAATGCCATTAATCGCGATTAAAAATGCTAATGTTGCCCGGCACTAGTTAGAAATGTTTGATATATGCCTGTTCAATAGTGACATGTCTAGACTGATGTTTTGAAGAGTGGCTTGATGATGAAGAATTCTGCAATTTGAAATTTTTGAAAAAGCCTGTTGGCAGAATATCAAGCCAGCAGGTGGAGGATTTCAGATGATGTATAATATCCTCCAAGTTTTTATGGTTGATAGGACCCAACTGTGTCATGATATTTGAATCGTGGACAACACATACGGCCTGTCTAATCTTTTTAAAATTTTGTCAGTGAAGAAGAAAAAAATTTACTGCAGGCCCTGGTGAGTAGTTCAGAGACTACTGACACAGGAAGGTTGATTAGCAAACAAACCACGTGCATTATTATTGTTTTCTGGCAAGGATGTCAGAGAAGAAGCCTTGCACATCTCAATTGTATATTATATATATATCACATCCGAAGTCGTGGCGTTCACCTTTGTGGGTGCAATGGCATCAATAACTTTTGTAATTTCAGAACTGAAATTATCTATAAGCTTAAGACCCAAAAGATGGTGGGTGAGTAGAACACATTTTACTGGTGTTTTCAGGGATACACTGTTTTGTGATTATATATGCACTCTTAAAGAAAACATAGAAATGATCAGAGAGAGCAACATCAGTCACCAAAACCTTAGAAATGTTCACACCCTTGAAGATAATTAAGTCCTGAGCGTGCCCCTTATTGTGTGTGGGCTCCGTCACATGCTGAGTTAGTCCGTAGTTATCAAGAACATGACACATTTCTTTTTACCCAGGAGAGATTAAGACACAGCTCCAGGGTTTGATAGGAAAGAAGAAGGCACGAAATAAAAAGAGACGATCTCTCCGGTTCTGCTGCATCGATTTTGATCATTTTTTACACATTAATTGCCCATTGTGGGTCCGACAATGTTATCCTGCCTGTATGTAATTAAACATATAATTCATCGGCAACAATTGTGATAATCGATTAATAGTTAACTCATTTAACTCAAGCTTCTCAAATGTGACAATTTGCAGCTTTCCTGAGTTATTTTTGAATTTGAGGGCTGTTGGTCAGACAAAAGAAGCAATTTTAAGATGGCACCTTTGGACTCCTCACCTCCATTACAGCCGGACACCAAAAGCACACCAGCGTATGTTAATAGTGGTGTCCATAGTTTTGGCCTACACAACATACAGAATGTAAAACACAGGTTGCAGTTGTTATAAACCTAGAAAATAACCAAATAAAATAAATTAACAAAAAAATAAAATAAAAATGCCAGTACAACAAAGAAATTGAGATCTCTATCAAATATAAAACTAAAACACATTTAGTTCTCTGTATTGTGAAAATGCTGTGCCCTCTGACCTTTGACCTCCTGGCTATAGTCACACTGCTGATGGTGATCCTCCTTCACATCAGCGGCTCCTTCTGTCCTGCTTCCTGCTCTAAATGTGAATCTGGGCACGCTCCTCTCCAGCAGTGAATTATGACGGTGGATAGCGGTGGGAGGGGCTGGCTTTGATTTCCTCTCTTTTCATGCCCGGCTGCCTGTCACCTTCTCTTCTCCTTTAAAGCTGTGCAGGACAGGAGTTTGGCAACTTTCAACACGAGGTGGAGAGAAAAAAAAACAGAGAGAAAAAATAAATAAAGAGCGAGAAGAGAAGAGGGAAGATGAGGGAGCGTGTGCGGCGGATCAAAGCCACCTGGGACGGAGAGATAGAATTTAAGTCAGCCGCTAACAAATGATGTACACAGCTAACGTGTGCCAGGAGAAAGAGACAGAGACAAACTCGCGACTAGGGACGAAAACAAACCAGCTATCAGGGATTAGAGCGAGGAGCTGAGCCTTTCAACAACTTCCTTTCAGCTCCGAAATGAAAACACAAAAGGGAAGAAGCTGAGCTTTGGATGCTGAGAGTTTGCGGCTGGAAGAGTTGGCCGTCCTGTAACAGATAAGTCGGTGGCTGGAACACCTGCTGCAGCCACTGTGTGTCACTGAGCAAGGCATTGAGGCCCTGCTGTGTATTTCCCCAAACATGACGATGAGGCCTTATGTCCATGTTAACAGACAAATTAGTATATTTTTACTGCCCTGGAAAATAAAACCTGAGCACCTTGTCATTTTAACATCAGCTGTAGTAGTGGGAGCTGTCCAATACTAACAAAATAATATCTGTTTTACTTATTTTATGGGTCTTTTATTTCCTATTAGCTTCCTGGAACACTAATTTTACTAATTATACAGAAAATAGAGACACGGTTCTGAGAGTGTTATTTTGGTTAGCTGGACGTGTTGGCCGATTGCTGATTTCTAAAGGAATTTTGTTAAGGAACTACTTTATTATACATTTATCCTTCAAAACTTTATTCATCATACATGTTGACTTGTATGCTTGCCTTCTATGCTAGCGCAGCATGCTCCTGTTAATGAACTAGAAGTGCACCACTTGAACAATGCATCTTAAATAACGAGGAATTACTGTAACCAACCTGTAAAATAAACCGTTATTTTAATCAACACCAAGCCTGCCTCCTCTCTTATTGCTCATTATTTTGGGTTTTACAACCACACACATATTAAAATTGCAGCTAATTGTAATTTTCATTATCAACTGGTCTCTGACAGGAATCTCTCCAATTAATCAGTTGATCGTGGAGTCTATAAAATGTCACAAAAAAATTTAAGAACACAATCACCAAGACGCCAAGGTGACATCTTTAAAGTGTTTGTTTTGTCAAACTACCAGTGCAAAACCAAAAGATAGTCGTATACATTATATAAAACAGAGAAAAGCGGCAAATCCACACGTAACAAACAAAACAAAACAAATCAATGGAAAATGTTGCTGACTAATCGATCGATTAACAGGATTTTTAAGCACCGGACTGTAGACAGCAAAGTTGTCTCCATGGTTTTGTCTTCTCAATCACTTATATCCCCTCTCATAAGTAAGATATTTGTTTATATATGTTTATTTTCTTTTGGTCAATGCAATGCGCTTCCACATATTCGCAGAATGGCATCCTGGCTCTGCGGCTCAATCTACATCTGTCCACTGCAGAGGCTCTATCCACCTGGAGGAGAAACTAGTATAAATCTGTGTATTAGTACAATATTATAACATTAAATGAAAAGTGTAATATTAGTATATTACTAATATATTTACAAGTTACACTTAATTTGACCTATTTGTAACATTTCAACAGCTTATTGATATTCAACTGATTCACAAATGAAACCCTTTTTTTGCCTTCTTAAGATTTGATTACGGCTAATAGTGTATTCAATATAATTTAAAATAATAGTAGGCCTATCATGTGTAGCTTACCACTAGTAGGCTATAATATTAATTCCAGTTACAGCAGTTTCATTATGGACAATGCACCATAATGAGACTGCTGTAACTGATTAATTAAATCCTTGTGCCACAACATCCATCCATCCATCCATTGTCAACCGCTTATCCTGCATACAGAGGGGGGCTGGAGCCAATCCCAGCTGACAACAGGCGAAAGGCGGGGTACACCCTGGACAGGTTGCCAGTCCATCGCAGAGCCACACACAGAGACAAACAACCACTCACGCTCACACTCACACCTAAGTACAATTTTAGGGTCATCACTTAACCTAGTCCGCATGTCTTTGGACGGTGGGAGGAAGCCGGAGCACCCGGAGAGAACCCACGCAGACACGGGGAGAACATGCAAAATCCGCGCAGAAAGGGTTTTGTGGAACCCGCGACCTTCTTGTGCAAGAACAATACGCTACAAAATAAATAAAATGCTGGTGGTTAGTCCCTAATTTGTTAATGCTTAATCCTAACTTGTCAATAATCCTAATAATTTTTTTTTATGTCCCGCACCATCCAGGCTGTGATTGGTCAGTTCACGAAAAAGTGACTTTGAAGAGTAACTTTGTACACACGCTTGGACCAAAAAAGCACCCAATCGCCTCCCTACCCCGTCTCCGCTGGAGGAGCGGGCACACAATGAATGTCGACTGCTGAAAGGACATTTGGGCGATTTAGAAATCCCGGCCGGACACATTAACATAACACTACCTGCCCAGCACCAAAAAGCAGACACACACAGTCAGAGACCATCTGGTGAACAAAGTGGAACATAAAGCAGTTAAAGAGCCAGATATGTTTACTCAGGAGTTGGTGGAGACCAAATCAGAGATGAAAGGTCAGTGAATGTTGGATTTAAATTCATCAGGTGGACACATTTGGAAATAGGCAGCTATTTGGTAACATGTTAACCAGAACAACTTGTTAAGCTGATGGTGAATCAGGGCAGTTTTGTAGTTTTTCAGCCCCTAGTGGTCAAAAGCCACTTACTGCATCTATAACATTTATAATAGTTTTAATCAGAAGTACAGTTTATTTCTACGCTTCAGCAGTTCAAATAGCTCTGAATGGAATAATGAAGCCGGTGCCAGCACACACACACACACACACTTCTGCCCTGTATAATTGCTTTCTTGTGGAGGTGACAGTAGTGAGCAAACAGCATTACCGTGGCGTGACGCCGCAGTAACATATTTTGATCATTAAAACTCCTGCTGTAGTATTTTGTGTAACGCTCGGCCGCAGAGTCATCTCCTCTGACAGCTGCTAATTGAAACTGGCCAATTACGTGCGGAGTAAGGCCGGCAATTTGTAAAGCAGACAGCCGCTGATTTAAGGCAAGTATCAGCGGGCCTTCGCCTGCTCTCCGCTGAGACTTTAATGAATATTCACTCCTCAAATAGCCTGACTGCAGCTCCTGTGCAGACACAAGCTCTTAGAGAAAATCAAACAGCAGTAGCTCCTAATACAGCAGGAGTCAACACACATACACTCTCACACACGCTGTCTGATGGCTCATTAACTGACTGATTGAAAAGTCTATCAGCAAGAAGGGCGACTGTTATAAAAATCAATTAAAAAGTATTAGTAATCAATTAAACAAAACATATAGCCGCAAGTGGTGATTAATGGGGTCACCGCACAAAGTGACAGTTTGACTGTTGAAGGCCTTCAGGTAGAACAAGATTTAACGAGTTGACACGACTGAAAATTAAATGGAAATGGTCTCTTCGTGGTCTTAGACACATACCACATAACGTCAAGTCATCAGGTCTTCACTGTATTTTTACAAAGCAATGCAGAATATAAACAGTGCTCAAGTTATACCTACTATCAGGCTCATTGGCTTCAATGGCCTAATCCCAATCTCCACACTCACAGACTTTGAGGCACGTTCTCTGTAAATCCAAGAGGGTTAAGGTCCGTCCCACTGTCAAATCGTCAAGTGCATGACGGCTCTCTCACAGACCTTTTCAGCACTTTATACACACTTTCTGTAAATCCGCATTTCTGCAGACTTTGCTTGAAGGAATTATAACAGGTAGGGATGGGCGATATGACGATAAAAACATTTCATATCATTTGATATTGATATTTGTCACAATAAATGTCAAATCTTTAGTTCTTTAAAGTTTAAAGTCTGGTTTTTGCTCCTAGGTGAAAAGTCGAAGAAATTTGAGGGTTAATTGTGTAGTTAAACTTTCTCTTTATGGTCAGAACTGGACAAACACTTGATGCCAACCAGTGGATCACTTCACAAACCATTCTGATAAAATATTTTTCCAACAGAATGATTAGTAAATCTTTATTCAGTCCATTTTCCTCAACAAAATAAATATTTTAGTACAAAATTATTTTGCGATAATTGTCATTATTGTTTTATTGCCCAGCCCTACCAAAAGGACATAGCGTTGTGACGTTAAACACAGGGTTTTAGTGGAAGCCGGCGTAAAAAAAAAGAAAGTAAACAGACTTGGAAGGAAAAGAAACACAAAGTTGTTTACAAGTGCGGTGCTTTCCTATTATACCATTTTCAGTGTTTAAGTGCCTCTCGCACTTAAACACTTTGGCCAATGCAGTATAGTTACAGAGTTCTGCTTATCTACAGGTGGAGGTAATGCACAGCAATGAGCCGACAAAGTCAGTGAAGAAAGACACTGCTAGCAACTAAACATGGATGTAAACAATGCAGTTCTCAAACTTTAAGTAAATGGGGCTTTGCAAATGTTTTTTGATGAAGGAAATGTGTCTATCTCATTACTGAGACTTCAAGGATACACACAGTGTGTTTTGGTGAGTAACACCGAATCTATGCATTCACTCTTATACAAACTCAACCCACTATCATGATATATTATAAATCAAATCAGAATTTTATGCTGTATATGAAAATGTGAAGCATGGAAAAGGCTGAATTGGTTTTATATTGTTTTCACTGCCTGAGCTATAAACACAATCAAACTGTAAGAATCCCATTATTTTGATGTAATGTTTAGAATTCTGTAAAAAAAATCAAACATATCTGTTGGACATACATGTTGGATGGTTAGGACAAGTAAAGTACATATTACAACAACTCAAGTCAAACTAACTTACTCATTATTATATGCAGGATGTAATCTGTTTCTATCCTTTTGGAGTTAATAGAATTAATTATATTTGCTAATTTTGAAAATATTCAAAAACCAACATGTCACACCAAAGTCTGCGGAGATTCACTCAGTAAAATACGACGTTATTACAGTCGTATTAATATTAGACTTTGTTTTACATCTTCACTTCTCTGGGTGTGAGGGAAGAACGATGAAGGGAAGGGCATGAGGATTGAGAGGGGGCAGGGATGCGAGGACGAAGGAAAAGGAGGCGAGAGAAAGAGGGAAAGAGCAGCAAGAAGAAGGAGGCGCGAGAGAAGTAATGTGTGTTTTTATAATGTGAAGACCTATTTTGTTCTTAATTGTGTTGCCATGGTAACACCACTAATTGAGCCAACCACTTAGCAAAGAAGGACAAATTATCAAAGATGGATGACAGTGTGCGTGTCTGAATAAACATGCTTCTAGTGTTTCCTCACTCAGCTCCAGAGGTCCATGACATGATGAGCTTAGTTTAGCACCAAGACTGAAGCTCCATCAAAAGTATCTATCAAGGCGAGCTCTTGTGATTCTCTTTTTCCTTGCTTAGTTTGATTTGATTTGTTTCTTTATTTCTCGCTGAGTCCGCTCTCACACACATTTTCTTTCAGAAAACAGCCTTTTGCCTTTTGTCATTTTCCACTATCAAGTTCTGAAACAATTTCCTCCTCTGTATTGTTGTATGAGCTGGGCGTCTCCTCTGAGTTTTGTGTCTGTTTGTCACTGAAGCTCAGGGACAGATGAGTCATTAGTCTTCCAGTAGGTTTTCGCTGCAGACTGAATTGCGTCTTTGTTCCTATAAATCTAATAAAGAGCCTGATTGCTTTTGCTAATCATCCTGTGTCTTCCTGCTGCTGCTTATTGCTGCCATTAATTTCTGAGATAACTGTCCCTCTGCTGGAGCACAGAGCCACCGATAACAACACTGTGTCTGTCTGTCTGTGTGTGGGTCTGTACTAAATGGGGGAGTTCCTCAGTGTGTGTTTGAACAGATATTATTTTTCTTAGTAGAATAGATGAGGTGCACTTCTTTTTTCTTTCTGCACGCCGCTCCTTTCGGTCACGCTCAAGTGGGTCCCCCTTCCCCTCGGCGTGCTCACCCTGCCCACCCTCCCTCCAGAGATTAATTATAATGCACTACAGTTCCCTATTGTGACTTTAAGTAAAGTGAAGTTGAGAAATGTCTCCTCAGCTGTGTCCCGGTTCAGGGACATGGCACAGAAAGTTGAGTCCTTCAGAGGACCTGAAAGCTGAACCTGCATACAGGCACTCGGCGTCAACTCATGAACTCAAAAGTGACACGTTTATAGACGGGGTTTCTTGTATACAAACACTACTGGATGCGCACCCAGCCAGGGGTCAAAAGCGCTTTGGTAGCCAGTCAGAAGACTGTAGTCAACCACTGTAATCTATGTAGATTACGCATTGTTTGTAAATTCTTGTTGACTCAATAATAAATAGTTGGATCTGTTTGTTTGTGTTTCATTTCACATTTTAATATAACATGCGCAACCGCGCTGCAGGTCAGTGGTTCAAGTGGGCTGCTAGCCAAAAAGCTAAAGGAAGAACTGAGAACGATGGAGAGGCGTTCTTTCCACAGCTGTAAGTCCTGCCATTAGGTCTGAGCTGTGTCACAGTCAGAGGTGCAAAAAACATTGTCTTTCGTTGTAAACTTTGTACGACCAGCAAAAAGCTTTCATCGGAGAACAATTTTGTATTGAAGCATCTGCTAAAGCAGCACAGCAATGTGAAACTTAGCCTGCACTCAGCATCCACTCGGCAGGGAGAGTGGCGTTAAGCTATGGATTCAGTTTTGATTCACGGCAAGATATGAATCCCATATTCAGCAATGTTTTGTGCTTTGTAAGAGCACTTAATACTTCTCTTATAAACGCATGATTATTTTTCAGCCAGTGGCGTAAAAAATGGTATTTTTCGTAAAAGTCATACTCATTGCTGCCGTTATGAATATGCGATTAGATATGTGTAAGGAGAGACCAGCTTAGTTTTTAAATATTTTTTAAATAGCCTATACGATACAGCATCCTGGTCTGAGAGGCTGCAGTGTTTTCAGTTCGGCTACTTGTTGAGTCCTCATGTTAATTATTGTTCCAGTAAAGTGGATTCATCTCTAAAATGCGCAGCTGAACAGGTTTCCCGTCACTTTTAAGCAGAGATGCTCACAAGTCTTTGAGCTGGAGTCCAAGTCAAGTCTCAAGTCTTAAGCAGAGATGCTCACAAGTCTTTGAGCTGGAGTCCAAGTCAAGTCTCAAGTCTTAAGCAGAGATGCTCACAAGTCTTTGAGCTGGAGTCCAAGTCAAGTCTCAAGTCTTAAGCAGAGATGCTCACAAGTCTTTGAGCTGGAGTCCAAGTCAAGTCACACCTGTTCCCAGTCGGGATCTAAGCACCTGTTGGGTATTGGGTATTGCCTCATCACCACTCCCTATTTAACCCTGGCCAACTCTCCAGTCCTTGCCAGATTGTTGTGGAACCATAATACGCTTCACCCCAGCCTCAGGTCAGTCTAGTCTAGTCTAGTTATCCTGTGTTTCTGTTTGCCCACTTACTCATTCTGTTTCTCATCTTCAGGAAACCCTCCCGTGGGTATCAGATCTTCCCCGCCAGTCAGCACAGTCCTCAGGAGTGTCCTCCGCCTCACCTCGCCTGCCAGCTACCACTGCTTTGCCCTCTCCTATGCAACCCGGACCTTGCCCCACTCCCCCATCAGTTTCCCCTCTGTCATTTTCTAAATAAAACTCCTTTGTTCATCTCCAGCTCCTGTCTGCTCTTGGGTTCTGTTACCAGCCCTGACACCAAGTCAAGTCTCAAATCTCTCGTGGTTAGTACGAATGTTGTATCACCTGCTGCATTTAAACCAGGTTGCTTATAAAACTACAGAGCTATAAGGAATTAGTAACTGTAACCTGTTTTTCATTTACAGAGCACAACCATGTAATGTGCAATGCAATTGGCGGCTTATTAAATACTGTAAGTCAAAACACTCCCCAGACTCTTAAATCCAATCTAGATTTGCAGACAAGATAAAATCATTTAAGATAAAAGTCTTAGTTGAAAGTGATCTCACATTGAAGAGAGCCATTTTAAATGAGTTTGTTATAAGTGCTGGAGTTGGTGCAGTTGTCCTAATCCTTATAAGATTACTATGATTTCTGTTTACTGGTCTATGCCTGATGATGACAGGAATAGAAGTCTTTGGAACAGCGCTGGGAGCAGACGGCTTTACATGCCAGCAGGTGGAGACACTTCTTAGTGGCAGTGAGGCAGAGTTCTGTTCAGTGAGCGGTGGTGTGTCCAGGTGTGCTGCATGAATGATTAGTCATTCACGTAAGTCATGTGTGGAGGACCGCACCACATGCTGTATGTGAGCAGCTAACATTTCTGAGCCCCGTTTGTTCGGGTGAAGTCCCTCTGTCTTAAAAAGAGACATTCTTTGCCAGGAAATATTAAAGTTATCGACATAACACACACGGTGAGCCCTGCAGGCGGACTGGAGCCAGTCGTGGAGGCCAAGGAGTCTACTGAAGCGGCCAGCACAGCATTAAACGTTAAAATGTATATTGTAATAGGCTGTATATTAACTTATTGGGAGAAAACGAAGGTTACGATTTGGAAACCCTAGTTCTATAAGCACAGGTGGCGCCCTCTACTGGACCCTATGGGTACTACCTCCAATCACACGCACGCACTTGCCCACTGAAATTTTATCATGCACGTAGCCGACCAATAGGACGTCGCTACCGATACGTGTGTGACGTATAAATAGCAGTGTCCCTACTGCGTCAGCATCCGATCGCCTCTTCAGCAGACGGCGTCAGAGCGGCAGAGCCCATCGGTAGAGGGCTCCAGCTGTGCTTATAGAACTAGGGTTACCATATTGTAACCTTCGTTCTATCTCACACAGGCTCCGCCCTCTACTGGACTCTATGGGTACAGTGGGTGGAGCCCGATCACTGTCCGCCCTAGCCGCAACAAGCCAAAGTCCACCACACCAACCCGGTCAGCCACAGGCCGGCCAAAGCCCCGACCACCACTTCACCTAGTGACAGAATGGTGGGACACCCCTGAGAAGGTTGCTGGACCAATAGGGGCTTGGCCTGACCATTAACACCTGGAGTGCCCTGACTTCTCACTGGAACGTCAGGCACTGCCAGTGTATGTTCCCCCTCTACACCCAGTAGTCACCAGATCCTCACTTTTCAGATCCTAGGTCGCACTTGCAAGCTGGATCCCGAGAAGGAGCCCGACATATCCAAGAGATAGAAACACACAAACGGGCACAGTATGGGCCAAGATGCCATTGTGCAGATCCCTTCGACACACACCCCGCTGAAAAAAGTTTGTAGACACTTCCACACTTCTGAGTGGAATGTGCACACACCGCTAAGGGTGGGTCTGTTCCCGCCCGTGTCCAGGCTTGGGAGATTCACTCACAAAGTCAGCTGGCCAGGCTCTTCTTGGTTTTACTGACTGCACTGAAATAGACGAACAGCTGACCAGTGCATCGAATGGGGGCTGTGTGCTCTACATAGGACGTTAGCCTAGCACACATGGACACAATAGATGCACACTTACCTCCCTGCAACCTAAGTGGGGTAGGGGGGTAGAAAGCATCCAGATTTATTGTCCTGGACCTGAACATGCTCCTTATGTTCTTAAGAACAAACAAGAACAAAGGAGGTGTGTTGTCTCAATCCGGCAGCTGGGGTGAACCGACAGGCACACAGCTCACTCACCTTCTTAGCAGAGGTGAGAGCAAGGCGCAGGGCTGTTCAAGAGATAGCAGGACTGCTCCAGGGGCTCACAAGGTGCAGCTATTAGAGCCACCAACACAAGCAGCAAGTCCTACTGACGCGTTGAGAGACATGACACCGGTCGCTGACTTCTCAGACCCTGCAGAAAGCGCATCACGAGGGAGTGGGTGAAGACTGTTCTGTCACCAAACCCCCTGTGACAGGAGAGATAGCTGCAGCGCGACAGCCCCTTCTCCATTAGGCCTTCCAGGAAAAAGAAAACGGATCCCACCGCACAGGTAGGCAGATCCGTCTCCCTCTCAATGCATCAATGCTGAAAGCCCAACCAGCTTTACAGCAAGACGTGGTGGAGACTGCGCGCCACTTGGATGGTCTGTGCGACCTCAGAGGCTAGACCAGCCTGAGTCTGCCTCTCCACAATTTTAGGAGAAAAACCTAGAGAGGCTGGTCCAACACCAGCATTGTGCATATAAGGCCTCACCCTTGTGACAGAGCCACCCAGACCATAGGTACAGGCCAGGGCTCTGTCACTGTAGGCTGCGTCACTTCTACCAGAATGACGAACGACCGTTCCCGCCTCACCTAACTGGAGGGATGAGATGGGGTGGGGGGGAACGCAAACAGTAGCCCTTCTGGCAATGGCGCGTGTGTAACGCGTCCATCCCCAAGGGTGGGCTGTCCTGTGGCTGATTTGAGAACCACAGCGGGCAGAGGGTGTTGGCAAACAGATCCACTTCCACTCTCCCGAAGTGAGCTCAGATCTGCTGAACCACATTGTTGTGCAGTCTCCACCCGCTCGGTTGGGGCCCAGCCCTCAACATGAGGTCAGCCACCGGCGTTCGTGAAGGGCTTTCAAAGACAACAGGTGTTCTGATGCCCACGTCTATAGGTTCCCTGCCATCGCCAACAGCACTGGAGGAAATGCACCACTAAAGTAGAAACACAGCTTGCAGATTGTGGATGTGTGGTGTGTGTGGCCCCCTCAGCTCTCCTCGGGGAGCCACAACACTCACTGCACTCCCCTGGCAGGTCCCTCCCCATCCAGTGAGAGACTCATCTATGAAGACTGGCACGGATGAAGACACCCTGCCGAGCAGCATCCATGCTGCCAGACAGTGAGAGACCCCCAGAATCGCAGGTCCTCCTGCTCTAGAGTTGAAGGGGGGGGGGGGGGGGGGGGGGGGGGGGTTACCCTGCATCACCCTGCATCACCTTTGCATCACCTTTGCCTCTTGAGGTCCAGATGCAGGCTGGCAAACCAACATTATAGCCGTCGCATGTGCAGCAAGCCCAGAGGTAGCACCTGATTCTACTGCCCTGAGGCCCAACAGCAGCAACACTGACAGCGCTGCCACTGCTGTTCCCTGCTGCAGCCTGTGGACCACCAAGCGACGCGCACAGATACGGAGTGTTGTAGTTGAGCACAATCCCCAGATACTCAGTTCGTTGCAGCAGCTAGGGGGGGCTCTCTTCCCAATTGATCGTAACCCCAGGCTGTGCAAAATGAACTGGGCTGTGTGGAGATCACTCAGGGCTTCAATTCTCCATGACCATGAGGTCGTGAGTAGAAAGGAACCCTCATCCCCTTCTCGCACAATGATTGCAGTGTGATGTATCTGCTGAGTGTGTGGGGGGCTAGCGAGTAGTTGACGGGGAGCCTAATGTATTTGTAGGCTACCCCCTGAGAGGAGAAGCCTAGAAATTCCCTGTCACTGTGTCACCTCAACATGAAATAGACATCTTTCAGGTCGATGGCGGTAAACCAGTTTCCAGGCTGCACTGGCTCCAGCATTTACCTGATTATCAGCATGTGGAAACGCCCTCTTGTCCATTATGCTGGTTCAGGTGGCCGAGATCCAGAATGGCTCAGAAGCTTCTCATCTTTTTGGGGAACAAAAAGTACATCGTGTGCATGTCATGCGCTGAGATGTCCTAAGACAGCCTGCTTCAGCAGAAGTTGCTGGATCTCGGCGGCCAGGAAGTCCACTTCCTCTTGAGAGGATAGACTGGCTTCCATTATGTCCAGGAAAACTGGTGGTATGCAGCAGAACTGAAGAGAGTAGCCTCGTCTCAGAATGCTGTCCAAACAGCTTGTCAGCATGCAGCAGCGTCACCATTCTGCATGAAAATGTGTACACGTGAACAACGCATCTTTGGCACTCTCCACCGCCAAACTTTCCATAAATGGAAGTTTAGCCCGGGGGGGCGACGTCGCATGGGCTATAGTGTCCCTGAACGCACCAGGGCCGGTTACTCCCTGGTGTCTTTGAACGCACCACAGCTCGCTGCTCCAATGACGGCTCAGTGGAGCAGTCAATAACACAGCTGCCGAGTGAAGCCTTGTCAGGACAGGGTATCCTCCTTTCCGCTGCTGGGAGAAGGAGCCGCTATTCACTGTGATAAAGTGCCACAGGCCGCACCGCTGGAAGAGACGTGTTGTCTGGTTGCGTCTCTCCGGCTATATCTGACCTAGATTGGCGTTAGCTTGACTCGCCAGGTAAACGCGCTGCTGTGTTTAAGGAACACACACACACTGTCAGTGAGCTAGCAGTGTTCCCATGGATCTTGTCGTGAGTGCACGGGGTACGCAGAGTTAGTTCGCATTGCTGCATTGTTTCACCGCCATGGCAGCAGCCCTTCATTCGGCTGCCAGGCGATGTAGGCGACCCGTTGCGCGGGCCGGATAGCCAGCTAGCAAGGAGGAAGCCCAGGTCCTACTACCGTCTCGCTTGGATGCCACCAGGAGAGCGACGTGGGACATGAGCTTCTGTCCCAATGGTTTGAATAGCGCAGCAAAGGCCCTCCCACTGTCCATCTCGAGCTTAGCAAGGAGAGCAGTGAGGGCCGTAGGTCAGATCATTAGCTTAGCATCAGTGAACGTGCAGTTTGTAATTAGCACTTCTAAGAATATAATGTGTTTCCAATAAACAGTTAAACATTCACAGGCATCACCACAGTGTACACACAAGCAGCACATGTTAGAACAGTGGCTTTGTGAACACAAGGCCACAGGGCGAACCCTTAGCCTCACCCCAGGAATTAAGCTTAGCTCTTTGATAAGAGAAGTTAACTTAGCTCTTTGAGGAATGTCATTAACATGTTTTACTCAAAACTGTTTCCACATTCTCAAAAGCCTTACCATAGTTTTACACAAGCAGCACATGTAAAACAACAGCGTCTTGAACAGACGTTATAAGACGTATGTAAAATCAGACGTTGAGCAACCCCATATAGACAAAATGGCATGATTCTTGTTTCGCTGCAAAGCTTCGACTGTGAGACCGACAGTCGACAGTCGGGAGGCACTGGCTGCCACAGTTGGCTGGATTCTCGTTTCGGTCGCCACCAGCTCCGTCCGGCACGGCTACTTCCTCGTAGTTCTTGGTAACTGCCACTCCTACTGTTTCTCTCCCGCCGAATGTGGCTGTCTCCCATGGACCCCCATCCCCTCTGCTAACCACCCCGCTCTGCTTAAAAAGAATACTGTCCAATCAATCACCTGGCGTCCACACCTGTTGTTCATTGTCAATTTGGTGACGTCAGCGGAGGTGTGTGGCGTTCAGGGTCAGTAGTCCATAAAATTTTAAACTTAAAAACACATATGAGTTAAAACACTCCAACAGTTAAAACAACACAGCATGCTAAACCATACCAGTATACATGGGATATAAAATAAACAATCTGCACACAAATAAAACATTGAAAAATAACACAACAGATGCACTAAAATCGTCAGCCATTTTCTGGCCCTGTCACACTAACAGTGAACTTTCCCTCGGTGGATAGTTACTTGCAAACATTAGCTGGCAAACAGAGGTGCAGCACGAGACATGTCTGTGTTTATAGAGGAGGAAGCATTAGCTAGAAAGCCAATGTGGATTGTTGTTGCCAGTGACGTTACTGCTTTATGCAAACACAGCTTAAAATGATTAATTTTTTAACGTTTTTTTCCAAAAGTCCAATATTCACTCTCTTCCCGGTCTGTTTTCGGTTCACCAGCTAGTCTCTAGCTGATAAATGCTGGTAGTGTACAGTGGGTTTATATATATATATATATATATATATATATATATATATATAATCATTACTGATTTATAAAGTGTAAGCTGCATTTAATTGTTTTAGGTGTCAAAGTAAGGCTTATGTTGGCAGTCTAACAATGAATAACTTTAAAAACTGCTGCATGGTTTGTACGCAAAGTATTTATCTTCAAACAAATCAGTAACTACAACGGTAGGATAAATGTAGTGGCATAAATAAGTATAAATTCACCTCTGAAATAAGTAGAGAAAGAGTAAAAAGCATTGGTAAGTATAGAATGTAGTCAATGGAAGGTGTAGTACAAGTTCGTCAAAACTATGCACCAAGTTACGTCCCATTAGTAAGTAAAAAAGTGGAGAAAAAGTAGAAACATTCCTAAAACAGAAATACAGGAAGTAATGTAGCAGAGCTGACTTACAGAACTGATGGAAATGGATTCAGTTACCTCCCTCCTCATGTTAATCCTCACATTTTGTATACAAAGGCATTCGTTCCCTGAATGCAGAAGAAATCCTCATTACCAAAATCTTGTGAATTGAAATGTGCGGCCTTCGGCTGCCCGGCGTCTCCACCTCGTCCAGCAGCAGGACGTCCGGGCTGAATCTCCATACAGCAGCACTTTCTTTACTCCGCTCCGCTAATTAGCCCAAGTCACAGCGGGCCGAGCTGTCTCCGGGGTTTTATTTTGTCATGTTTTTCCTTCCATCTCTTCTGTGTGACAGTCTGTGTTTTTATTTCTCTCTCTCTGTTTTTAATGAGAGCTCTGCTTTTTTCACCACAAGCTGATTCCTCCAATACATTTTCCCTTCTCTTTTCTTTTTCTTCATCTGTCATTTTTTTTGCTGAAGGGGCAGCATGGGAAAAAAAGCGCTCACGCTCTCTGATAACCTGAATGGTAATTTATTGATCTATCCAGCACCAGATGCGGTTCTGTCACTGGAGAACTGCCACCAATGGAAAAGACCTGCCGAACATAATTACAGCCATGAGTGTGTGGTCTCATATACAGGAAATTAAATAGTACTTTTAGAGCGGGAGGGAACATCCAAACACGTTGAAATATAATTGTGCTCTATTAAAAAGCCCATTAATCTCTAGTGTATTGATTTTTTTCTCGTGCTAATGGACAGCATTGTCTCAGCTCTCAAAATGATGCATCAACAAGGTCGTGCCTCTCAAAAGCTTTAGTTTGAAGCCTAATTGGCCACAAAGTATACTAAATACTTTAGCCAATAACAGGACATCAAAGACTGCGCTTTAAATCCAGTTGGAAGTGAGAGGAGGCCCAGCGCAGGTGAAACAGGCTGTCTCTGCTGTACAGAATAATGTCTTCACGGTATACACTGAAATACAGCCAGTCAATATTCAGATTCACTTTTTAAAATGGTCCAACTGGAATTAAATGTCATATTTTTTGCAGCATCTTTGATCTCTTTAGCAACTTACATGTCCTGGGTCTGCTAAAAACTGACAATAACATTGGTTTCATGGCAGTGGCCTTTGTCTGAGTGTATACCAGTAGGTGAGCCTTTGGGTATACTACATAGACAGAGAACTTTGTCTACGTGCCTCATCCTCGTCTCCTCTGCGGTGGGGGCTGTTGTCACCCCGCTGTTCAGAGGTCCCGCGCCTGCGATGGATTCGACCCGTCTTCCCCAGCCCGACTGCTATTGTGTCATTGCCTGTTGTGGGCTTCCTTCTTGCCGACTTGGCCTCACAGCATCTGTCTATGGGTCAAGCCTCTGCTGCCTTGTTGACAGCGTCTGGTTTGGGTGCTGTTCCACCGACGCTGGGGGCCGGGGGCCGACAGCAAGCGCTTCAAAACCAGACAGTTTGGACTTAACTCTTGATTGATGTCAGAACAAAACTTTTGTCCTGAATGACTTTTTTATATCCCATAAATTGGACTTTATGCTGCTGACCAAGACTTGGCTTCATGTCGGTGAGTCCGCGTCCTTTTCTGAGCTTCTCCCTCCAAACTGTACATTTTTAGCTCTCCTCGGACCACTGGCAAAGTGCCCTGCTTGACTGTATAAAGAACATCAAAATATGGATGAACCTAAACTTCCTCAACCTTAACTGAGACAAGACAGAGATCATAGGTTTTGGACATCCTGAACTGCTTGATGTAGATTCTCTCGGCCCTTTAACTTCAAATAACCGCTCAACTGTGAGGAGTCTTGGTGTTGTGTTAGTGCGTTTAAATTTGATAAACAAATATCCACCACTGTTAGATCCTGCTTTTTCCAGTTAAAAACTATAGCCAAGGTAAAGGCCTATCTCCCTCCTAATGATATAGAGAGGGTGATTAATGCCTTCATAACTTCCTGCCTTGACTATTGCAACTCCTTATATGTGGGCTTAGATAAGTCATCGATTCAGCGCCTGCAGTTAGTCCAAAATGCAGGAAAGAAGAAGAGGGACCACATCACACCTGTGTTGCGCTCCCTCCACTGGCTTCCTGTTCATTACAGGACTGATTTTAAAAATCTTACTTTTAACTTTGAAATGCCTTAATGGATTGGCTCCATTGTACTTAACGGAGCTTCTTCATGTTCATACTCCAGCTTGAGCACTGAGATATGCCAGTCTCCTCCTCCTGGATATACCCAGAAGCAGACTTAAAACATGAGGCGATCGAGCCTTTAGTGTAGCTGCCCCTAACCTGTGGTTACAACAACCATATCAGAACTGCCTCAACTCTCGAACGTTTTAAATCACTGTTAAAAACACATCTTTTTTCTTTGGCATTTCCTTCGAGTTACGTCTGTTATTATTCCTGGCAATTTTAATATCACTATATATCGTTTTCTGTATGTTATAATGTTTTATTGCTGCACTTTTACTGTGTATGTACTGTCTTGTTGTTGTATTTTAACCTGTGAAGCACCTTGGTCAACCTTGGTTGTTTTAAATGAGCTATATAAAAAAAAATTATATTGATTGATATTGATCTATTATCGGTGTCTAACTGCCCCTATAAAAAACACGAAATAACAGCACATTTTAGTTTTCTGGCTATTGTCTCCTTCTTATCTACACAAATTTGTTGGAGACTGTCGCAAGTAGAACGATAGCATCAGTAATTTCAGCGAGTGGCCCAAAATGACAAGGCCCTTTAGCAGCCGTAGTAATAATCCAGGTGGCTTTTTTCTTTCCTCAAAAATGCTGTTATTGCTCATTTTATAGTTGCATATGAACAACTTGTAGTGGATAGGTTTGAATAATGCTATATGTCAGGTGTTGCTGCAGGGTCAGCAGGGTCAGTGCATTATCACCAATTAGCAAATGAGAGCGGTTGATTCGGGACATTAAATGGGAATAAATGCTGCATTACTTTGTGGTCGTAGGTGGAGGTCCAAACTGCGAAATGGATCATTATTGGCCTCAGCTATCAAGATACAGAACAATGGTACAAAGACTTCAACAGAGGCAAACATATGCTAAAATTCAAATACAGTAGTGTTTTCAGCAGCATACTCTTAGAAAATACTGTATGTTTACTGTGTGGGCAGCCATGTTTGGGAAAACATACCCAACCCTCGGAGGAGGAACAGACAGGAATGTTTTTGTTTTAGTTTTGCTCATCAGAAGTAGCAGAATTACAACCTGATAATCTTTAATGGTGACCTCATGTAACAAAAGTCGGTGTAAATAAAAACAAACAAAACCATAGCTACACCTTTTCTCTTTTGAACACGGCAGACAAGGCCAGACCATGTCTGAACACAGAAAATGCTTTATGATGATATGAAATGTTTACCAAGAAAGGAAATATTTTATAATATATTATACTTCTTTTTCTACAATACCAGAGCATATATAACCGTCCTTTTTAGCCCCCTGTCTCCTCCTTTTCTTCCCTACTTGTTTCTTTAATTTTCTACGACCTTCTTCCTCCTCCATGACAGTCCTCACTCAGTCCACCAGCTCCAGTTACTTCCTTACATCTTTCTTTCTTTCCTTTGCTTCCCCACCATTTTTCGTTTTTCGTCCTATCTCCTCCTATTCATTCTTACCCATCTTTCCTTTCCAATCTTGCCTTTACATTTTTCATTAGGAATACATTTTGAGGTACATATCAAGTAAAATACAAGCCCCAGAAGATCAAGGAGATGCCTCACAGTACTGCATCACTTCACCTGAGACCAGAGACACAAGGTTGCAGGTGCATGAAGTTAGCCGATTCGTGCGTAGCAAAAAAGATTTTCTGCCCTCTTTTTCTCTACCTCTCCTCATTTTCTTCCAAACCTCCTACTTTCCTTCCTTGCCTTTGTTTTCTTTCCCCTTCCTACATCACCCCTCACCCGGCAAAACACAAGTTGCCAATTAGCGACTTTAACAAATCAAAGAGTATTAAAAATACCCGGCTGATTAACAGAAAAGAAAACAGTATCGGTCGTTTCAGTTCAGCACAGTGTTAGGTTTTTTTCCATTCACTCAGAGGTGTGACACGATGCTTTCCTCCTCAGAGCGCCTGTCTCCATCATCACCCCCCACCGCCGCTGTCGCATCATCAATAACACAACTCCCAGCGATCGATCGCCGCCCCACTTAAAAAGTCAACAGCCAATTGACACAGTAGTTGTGTTTTTCAAGGTGCGGCCGCCAGTCCAATCAGAGCGGAGTGTGTAATCCATCTTATCTTCTGTCGCCTTCGGCTCTCCATCACACCACAGGAACAAGAAGGAAGTAGATTTTAAAAGCCACCTCTCATATTTCCTGCTCCCTCGTCTGTCTCCAGGTTGTTGTCATGATGGTTTCCATCAATACCAATCTCTGTTCAGACGCCTCGAATCCAACAATCTGTGGATGGGTTTTTATTTGGGCTATTTCAAACACAACAGCCTCAAACTACTTTTTGTCTTCACTAGTCTGATATTCAGTTCAGATTTTATTCTCGTCACTCCACTGGATGTTTGTTAAAGGAAACGTCAGGTTTCATGAAGAGATAATTATAAAGAATATACATAATAATAATAATTTTAAAGTTTTTATGACCTTTGAGCTCTCAGTGTAGTACAGTGGAAGTTAATTGGTGATCTAATTGCTATCTGTCATCTCTAAACACGCAATAGTTTAATAGTTTTCTTGCAAGTGACAGTAAGAAATTCAATTAAAATGATTTATATCAGAGGAAACACTTAATAATTTTCCTTCTTTATCTCACCTTTCTTCCCTATACCCTTCTTAACTTCCCTGCCCGCACCTCTCCCTTGCCTTCCTACTTTCTTCTCCCTCTTTCTATACTTTAATCTTGCAAGATGCCTCCGATGATAAATAAACAGCTCAGTTTTTATCTCTGCGCGTCACTCTGATCTGGATGACTTCCTAAAGGAAATGTGACCAGGATGAGCCTGGTATCGAACCACCAACCCCGCGATTAATGGTCAGCTGGCTTTACCTCCAGAGCCTCCTCCGCTGGGGAAACTCTATCTGAGCAAACACAGGCACAGCGTCCATTTAATACAGTGACCACAGACTCTGCTGAAGGCCCCAGACTGTCCAGGGTCAGCAGTCACAGACACGGTGCTAACCACAGAGCCACTGATCCTCTCTGCTGTGTGAATAAATGAGAGTAAACAGAGAGCTGAAGCGAATGAGTTGCTTCTTGGGCCTGTTGAACATTTGCATCATTTGAAAAATTACAGGAGGGAGCGGACTGTAATCTTTAGAACAAACTGGAATCCTTTCCAATTTTCAAACCCCCTCACCCACTCCCTCCTCCTCTCAATGTAACATTAGCCGGTGTAGCTGTCTGCTCTGATATATTACTGCTGCAGCCTGCCGGCCGGCCGCTGGTCAGGGCTTCCCCTGACTGATTCTTTATGCCGACAAAACAGCATCTAATCTTGGCGGGAGTGCAGCGGGGCTCCTCATCAGGCAGACAGCGGCTGTAAACAATGCAGATTGATTACCGCCCGGAGTGCATTTAATCCCGCTCCTGCAGGACTCGGAGTCTTCTTAACGCGTGTTGTTTTACTGTCACGCTACACTAACGCCAGCCTGCCATTAAGAAGAAGATCGCATGTTTTCCATTAAGTTTTTTCTCTGGGATGGCAGTGACAAGAGCGCTCCTCTGACCGAGCCTCTTATCACACTCGCTGTAATTCCATTAACAGAGAACACGATGTGGCGTCTACTTCGGATTAGCGCGACGAAACCATCCCCATGGCCGACCCGAGCTCTGGCGCGGTAATAACAAATCTGGATTTAATTTTCTCGTATATCTTGGCGAGAGCAGGGGGAGGCCGACCGGGAGCAACAACCACGAGGGCCTCTAATGTGATGCGTCGTTCCTCGAGACGTTAATGCAGGAAGTTTGTGAACACTGGGTGAAAGTGACACTAATTCATGACCAGCCGCTGTCTGGGAGCACTTAACACAGCAGCAGGAAGATGTTCTCACCCCCTGAGGCTGCATCTTAATCCTCCCGACATCCCTCCCACTGAGCTGGAGTCAGACTCCAGCGACACATCAGGGGCCACGGATGCGACCGGTGGTCTGATCCCGATGTGTTTTATCATGAATCTATCAGCTCACACTTCATACTGCTGCAGATTAGATAAGAGCATATCCACTTTATTTCAGCCTGCAGGGAAATTCATCACCAAAACTGCAGCAGCAACAGGGACGTGACAGAAAGACATAAAGCATAAAGACACGTCATAAACAGAAAGAGATCTTAAACTCATACAACTCATACATCCAGTTTGTTATTTCACGGTAAAACATCATACACACTTCTGTCGTCTACATGTGAATAGAAATTCTCATTTGCTTTCACCTAAAGACCCTTTGCCATTTGGATTTTGAAAAGTAAAAATGCTCCACATGATGAGCTCTCCTTTGGGCCACATTTTGTCCATCAGCTCTGTCTCCACCTTGTCTGACTTAGCTCCTTTCCCCTGCATCCTTCTTTACATTCACATATTTTCCCCGCTCTCTTACTTTCCTTTCCTACTATTTTATTTTCTGCGCTACCTCTTGCTATTTTACCCCTTCCGTTACTATTTTGTTGTCTTTTTTTTCTTCTTTTCCTTTTCCCCCCTTTCTTAAATCTTCCTTTTATTCCCTATGTTTCTTGTTTAACTTCCTACTCGTTTCTCTTGTTTCCCACATTGTTTGCCTTTACTTAACTTTTTGCTCCTCCTTCCTTATTTTGTTTCCTATCCTACATTTTCCTATCTTTCCTACCCTTTGTATATCAGTCTTTTTTAATTTATTTAATTAAGTTTCCAATCATCTCTAATTGTTTGCTCTCATCTTTTGCTATCACTTGTCATTTAATTTTTATATTTATCTTATTACAGTAAAATTAATTTACATGCCATGTTGTTACTACTACTACTAAGTGCTGATGTTTTTTACATTGAAAATTCACCTTTTATTGTTATGCTTCTGATTAAAATAACATAAATTGAGAATCGACTCAGACTCGTTCGGTGACTTGAATAGGTGGTTAAGAGTTATTGGTTTTCATGTCGTAGAGATGTACTGTGTCTCCCCCCCACCCCTTCTCGGTGTGTGAGATGTTGCGTGGGAGAGACAGGAAGCTGCTGCAACAATTGTTCACTTGTTGGAAAGATTTGTGTGTCTCTCGCTGATTAACATTGTAGGAAGACAGACAGTTTGACAGCACCATGTGATGATGATACAGTATGTGTCAGTCTGTCAATCCACAGGACAGACACATGGACAGACAGATGGATGGCAAGTAAAGACACAAAGATTGGGGAGTACAGAGAAATAAAGTTTGAATTGACATTTGCTGTAACTATTATTATTTTAATGAATTAAAGATCCATTTACATTTGTTACTAGTATCTATTTATCACATTTATTTCAAAATACTATATACAATTTAAATAGTATATAGACTATACAGAAGAGAAGTCTTGAGTCTCAGGGCCAATCTGGGCATACTTTAATAAATGTATTTTAATAAATCTGTATCGGCTAAATAAACCTGATCACACGCTGATTCTATTTTTTTTTTTTTTTTACTGAACTCTTCTATGTTTCGTTCACCTCAGCCTGCTTTGGTTACAGCACAGTTCTCCTTTATGACAACTGGGCTCTACGGTGCAGCATTGCACAGCTTGTGAGTAGAAATGACTAGGTGTGAATGTGAAAAATCTTCTGGGCAGAGTCTGAGTTTTGACACCCTACCTAACAAATCTGTTATCGACCATATATTACTTTTTGCTATGTACGTATACATGGAATCTTAAGTGTGCCCTGTGCAGTTGTGGAAGTAGTAATCGGATCTTATACTTGAACATACTAAAAGTTGTAATATATAAAATCACAGTGTAGAAATACTTTGTTACCAGTAAAAATCCTGCATTCACAATCTTACTGAAGTAAAAGTACAGAAGTATTGCATCAAAATATTGTCTTATTCTTAATCTGAATCTGCAAAGTAACTAGTAAAGTAAAGTACAAGTACTTCAAAATTGTAGTACTGAACAGTTCTTGGTTAAATTTACTTTCCACCACTGTATTGGATCTGACTGTGTATCCGCAGATACCAATTTTAAAGTGGGAATGTGTTAGTGGCATCTAGTGGTGAGGGCTGCGAAATGAAACCAGTGGCTCACGGTGAATTCATGTGCTCCTCGGATGGTCCCATTTCCCGAGTTGTGAAGTCGTTCTTCTGACTTCAATATGTGTTAATGTTCTCGTCAGAATGTGGAATCAACCTGGATGCTACTTCAAAGATGTGTTGGATTAGCCTTATAAACAATAGCATATAAACAACACTCTACTCTAGTTCACTTTTCATGGACAGCAAACTAACCGTTATATGTTTGCAAAATATGTGATTTTGTACGAATCAAAGTTCTACATACTTCTTTATGTCCCATGTACACTTTATTTCTCTTTTTGCAATAAAGATTTAAGGAACACCACATGAATGCACCGATCACCACCTCCTTTCCAAGTAGGAGAGTACTGTGGCTGACACGCTCTGTTGGCTCTTGTGCGAAATAATAATAATAATAATAACCTTTATGTATATAGCGCCTTTCACAAACCCAAGGATACTTAAACAAAAAAGAAAGAGGGGGGGTAAGAGGTGAGAGGTGTGAGGCCAGTGGAGATTAAAGCTCATAGGCTTCAGTGAAGAGGTATGTTTTAAGCTGGGTTTTAAAGGTTATTATAGAGGAGGCAGAGCGGATGGCAAGAGGAAGCTTGTTCCAGAGTGATGGTGCACTGACACAGAAAGCTCTGTCACCAAATGTCCGGAGCCTGGAATTAGGGACAGCAAGCAGGTCCTTGTCAGAGGACCGCTGGGACCGTGACTGAGTGTAGGGATGGAGTAGATCTGTGAGGTACTGAAGTGCAAGTCCATGGAGAGATTTGTACGTCAGTAGGAGAATTTTATATTTGATCTGGGACTTAACTGGCAGCCAGTGGAGCTTCTTCAGGATGGGAGTGATGTGAAGTACAAGTTTTGTGTGGGTGAGCATCCTAGCCGTAGAGTTCTGGACATACTGGAGTCTGTCAGTAGCCTTGCTGGGCAGATCGAACAGGATACCGTTACAATAGGAGGTGATGAAGGAGTGGATGAGGGTCCCAGCTACAGAGTTTGAGAGGCACTGTCGGAGATGTTCTTAAGATCGTAAAAGACAGTTTTAGTGGTGTTTTTGATGTGCTGTTGGAAGGAGAAGGTGGAGTCCATGATGACGGCCAGGTTGCGTACTTGAGGGCATGCAGAGATTGAGCAGCCATCCACATCCAGTGTGATGGCACCAACCTTTTTGAGAAGTGACTGTGGGGCAAACACCATGAGTTCTGTTTTGTCTTCATCGAGTTACTGTCCATTCAGTTCTTGAAGCCGCACTGGTGGATGGGGAGGAGATGACTTAGTGCTGATATAGAGCTGGGTGTCATCAGCGTAGCAGTGGAAGAGGAGTCCAAGTTTCCGGATGATCATCCCAAGAGGTAGCATGTAGATATTGAATAGTAGCGGGCCAAGCACCGATCCTTGAGGCACGCCATGTGAGACTGGCGCCAATTCAGAGCAGATGCCCTTAAGGGTGATGTATTGTTGCATGTTGGTGAGATAGGATTGAAACCAGGAATACACAGTACCAGTGAGGCCAATGAGTTCGAGGAGGCGAGTGAGAAGAATGGAGTGGGAGACTGTATCAAAGGCTGCAGAGAGGTCGAGAAGAATTAAGATGATGACATGGCCAGAGTCAACTGCCATGAGAAGATTATTTGTGATTTTGATGAGGGCAGTTTCTGTGCTATGATGTGTCCTGAAGACAGATTGAAATGGCTCGTAGAGGTTGTGATGTGGCATATGATGGTTGAGTTGGGCAAAATGTGTGGTCCTCCACTTCTTCTTCTAACTTCTAATAAACCAGTCGATTACTACTACTACTACTACTACTAGTAACCTTACTTCTTCTTCTTCTTCGTACGTATTCAACATAGTGACGAAACACGCTCTGTAGCGCCGTTTGTCCATTTTGGCTACTGTAGAGTGAGGACATATCTAAGGACATGCTTTGTAAAAATGTGAGGACATCTGTCAGAAAGTAAGAACATGTTTGGAAAGTGAGGGTGTTTAAGATCAGGATTAGAGGAGAGGGAGCATCATGTCTGTGAAGGTCCTCACAAGCATAAAACACAAATGTGTGAGTGTTGGAGCTGCCAGGTTGCTGCAGCCTGAGAACATCGACATCAAAGAGCAGTGCTATGAGAATGATGGTGATGCTTGCTTGTCCTCCTATAACTCTAAATCTCTCATATTCTTCATCGTCATACACACTTTATAAAGCTGAAACGTTAAGATGTCAGGACGTTTCATGAATCCAGCTGGGATCAAGCTAATGATCAAAAAGTCAAAAGAAACCACATCGTCTCTCTGCACAGCTGACAACCTTAACAGATCTACCCTTTGTACATCAGTAGTGTCCATAGAAGCTGCAGTGTTGATTACAGCTGCAAAATTAAACTGTTAAATGTCAGGGGTCCTAATGCCAGGTTCAGACTACACAATATTTTTGTCTGACATGGTCATGAACTCTTGCTGTGACTCGACATGTTGACCCCCGACCAATCATAGCTTGCCGTCTTTCATTATGTGCTAGAGGTCAACTTCTGGGAAAGAGAATGTAAGTTAACAACAGGCGTCCAAAGCGGTGTGTGTGATTCTGGCTGTCTTGAGGTTGAAAAAGCCTAAAGCCATGAGCCTTCACAAATTGGAGGCACGGAGGGATAATTTTAATTAATTCTGCTCTGTCAACATCAGTAGGTATATACTAGTTGAGTGCTTTGATTTTTTTTTTTTTTCAATGTAACTAAATACTTTTATTGATGTACTGTACTTAAGTGAAGGAGGCCCTTGTCTCCTTATTGTGAAGAAGAATCTGTTCTTAATTAACTTGCCTGGTAAAATAAAGGTGTAATTTTTTTTTAAAAAAAAGTACAGTTGTGAGGTTTTTATTATTTATTTTATTTAATTTTATACTTCTACAACTCTACATTTCAGAGATATTGATTGTACAATTAGCTCCACTACATCAATTTGACAGTTTGTTACTTCACAAATTTCACATACAAAACACATGTTGTGTGTATGTGCCGAGCGTGTAGTCCAAATGTTGTGAAAAAGTAATACTATTTAACTATTGCCTTTAGGGTGAAAATTATAATGTTTAGCCACTAAATACTAATTATAGCCAAAAACAGGTTACTGTTACTGCTATTTCTACCACCTGTGCTTCTTTGCCAATATGACACTGTTACTACTGTTAATGCTGCTGTTAATGCAGCTACTACGGCTATTACTACTATTGCGATATCGTTGGTTGCTCTCAGCAGAAGTCTGAACAGACCTATGAGACCTATAAGACCTATAAGAACACTAAGTATTGAATTAAGAGTAAAAATTATTGGCTCAAAGCTGTGCTTAAAAGGTACTTATCAAGCATCTCAGTCCTAATTTGAGTGAAGTGTAGGACTAAATCTTCAGTATCAGTCGCTGATTCACGGCACTTTGCTTTGCTGCAAGGACCAATCACTGAATTGATTATAATAGAATATTCTCATGTTGATCTTTATATGAGTGCCAATAATTGTGCCTACCTACTCCTGTGAAGCCGGCTATTTGCATGAATTGTGTTTGCTTCTGTTGGATTGCGTGTTTTTTTGTTGGGAAGTCGATGAAACGCGTGACAATGAGTCAAGCTGTAAGTGCCCTAGGCTAATTGTTTCCATGACAGTTTGGCTTATTGACGGTTGTGATGGCACCAAATCAACAGCATTGCTGCGTCTGTGGCAAAGAAATAAAGCGGCATCACAACCTTCAGTTTAGCTGAAAATGTATTACTGCGTAAAGTCAGTGGTGAGATGACGTCCCGCACCAACTTGCTGACAAAGATGATGCCTGCTCGGTCCAACCAAGTCTAATTAACTGCGCGGCGTCAAATAATTCAGAAACATTCTTCCTCTCCTGAAAGATTTGCACGTGTCTCTGTCTCCACAGTGCCATCACATGCTACTGGCGGCTCCCTGCCACTTGAGGGACCTCTGGAGCAGTCTTAAAGGAGACCTATTATGCTTTTCCATATTTTATGACTTATCTACAATGTCACAATGTTGGACGTTCATGTTAAACACGGCCAAAGCTTCAAATAATCAGGTTAAAGTGTTTAAAAGAAATCCCTGTGAGTAAAAACCTGATTCCCTCCTGTTCTGAATGCTCTGTTTTTTCTCTGCTTTTTCTACCAATGGCTCCGTTCTACGTTATTTCGTAGCCGGTGTTCCAGATATGGTATGTTCCATATGGTCATTTGCTCCCTCAGCAACAGCACAGCAACTCAGTCTGCCTGTACCGCCCACCAACAACAACATCCTGGTAACATACTTCAGGTCTTGGCCAATCAGAAGACAGTGGGCTTTGAGAGGGGGGACCTTAAAGAGACAGGAGCATCTACAGCTTGTTTCAGACAGAGGCTGAAATGAAGGCCTACATGAAGAATCAAGACAGAGAATTATTTTTTTGAACTTTGAATCATACAAAGCTGCCATACAGGAGTCACAGAACTACAATATAGGAAAAGCAGTATGATATGTCTCCTTTAAATAACTGGGAGAGTAGGAGTGATTCTTTGCTTTAAGAAATTTGATAACTTGCTTCTACACTTAAGTTTGAAAGTAGGAGTAAATTTTATGAATTCTCAGCACTTAAGACTAAAATGGCACTTTGACAAGCTTGATAAATACCGGCCTAGATGCGAAAGGGACCTGAGGAGTCAGAACCAGTCTGAAAGATTCCCCAGAATAATCAAACCTGACCCAAAATCCAATCCACCGTCATGATCTCAGAATGTGTTAGTGTGAGGGTGTGTTTATGTTTGCAAAGCACTCTGACACACATTTGTGATTCCAGGCTATATATATATATATATATATATTTGACATATCAAGTAACAAGCAAGTACTGGGAAATAGATCAGCATTAAATGTCCTAAGCTCAATATAAATTCATACATCCAAAGAAGTCGCTCTTTGTAATAATTTATGATTATCAACATGTAATAAACATCTCCAGAGCTCATTTGGGACTGGACCGAGACCACCTTCTCTCAAGGGACTTAAAAAGCACAGGTGTGAAAACACTCTAAGGGGGCTTTCACACCTACCTCGGTTGGTCCAGACTTTCGGACTTTTAAGTTTGCAGGTGTGAAACCACCCCTGGACCACGGTCCGCACCAAACAGACGAAATTTGGTCTGACAAAAAGAGGTAGTCTCGGTCCGGATCAAACTGAACCATGGTATGGTTCATTTCTAGTGTGAAAGCATTTTTTGGATGGTTCGGACTTTCAGACCATTACAGGAAGTTGGGCGTGGGTGGTTACCGTCGTTACCGTATCAGAAATGCATTGAAATGAGGACACAATTATAAATCTCCCGTGACAGCTCATCTTTACAGACGGCCATTATGAAAGCAAACTGCCACTCGAACAGAGATGGAGAAGGATTGCTTGCTGTCTTCTCTTCATCCCTGCCCTGCGGAGAATGTTTGCACAACAAGGACGTTTATTTTTTTTTGTTTAATTTGAACAAGCCTAGAGTAGGCTACAGGCTAGTTGGTGCTGCAGGTAGTAATGCCACAATAGCAATACATTGGCAACGATATTAAATATCCATCCGTCATTCATTCATTCTTGTCAGTGCTACCTGCGGAACTGTTTACAAACCAATCAATGTCAAGTATAGGGAGACGCAGCCCGCATAGATGATGACGACAGGACGCAAGTCTGTCATGTATAGTCCTTTAGTGCGGTCGCAGAATTGTAGTGTGAAACCAAACCAAAACTAACCGAATGTATCAAAACATGAACTTTGGTTCGGACTTTCAGGTGTGAAAGCTCCCTAATTTGGTCACTGGGAACCAAAAGCACTACTGTACTACTTGTACTTGTACTGCTATTACTAACAGACTGAAAGTCTTTGTGTTACTTGCAGTGTCATTAGCTGTGTGTTCTCTGTAGCTCTCTTTCTCTCTGTGTGTGTTTGTGAAATTGCCTTTGATTACAGAGCTTCATTACATTTCATTACAGCAGCCGCTGCTCTCTACAGTACATTAAAAACTCAAGCAGCCTCAACTTTTAAGGATGTGGGATATTAGCACCGACTGCCGTCTCCACATCTCCATTCACAAGTTGTTTTTATTGTTTTTATTGTCAATTACAGAGGCGCTCTCTGTGTGTTAGTTACAGCTTTATGGCTGTTTTAAAGCTCTGTGTTGGTGCAGTCGTACCGGCTCCGCTATGAATTATGGGTCTAATACTGAAGGAATTTTAAGAGTTTCCTTTGGAGAGCAGTTTCTATCATTCTTTAGCTGCTAAGTGTCATCAAATTCAACAGTAAAATTACAGTTATACACCATCAGGGTAACGTATGAGTGTTTGCTCCATGTCTACACTCCCTGTGACCTGAAGAGAGTTTGTCTGTTTAATCAGAGCTGAGGGGGTGAAAAAATCACTGTGTATCAGTTAGATGTTGTAGCCACATTAATGTCATCTCAAGGCTGCAATTATGAGCAGTCGATTCTGAAAAACGGTTCATGTTAGCCCTGTAGTTGTAATTTCAAATTGAAGACATCAGGAATTTCTGTCAGCTGCTATTCCTCCCAATTGATATTCGGAAGTTTCTAAACAGAGGCAGAATTGCTGCAAAGCCACCACCACTTTTACATCGAAGTAAAATCTAATGTTGATGCTAATTTAAAAGGACATCAACTTTTGCATCTTTTATGTGGATGTCCAATCAGTGTTGATGGTAACTACAGTTGAATGAAGCATTGACTTCCTCAGCATCCTGCTACGTGTAGATGCTGTCAGCAGGGCCACGCAAGCAGGAACACTGAGCTTTCTTGGTCAATATGGCACTGAGGAATCCATTGCAACTGATTGCTTTTACCTTCAGCACCAACTAGACATCCACATAAAAGGTGCAGAATTTTCCCATTCTAAATATGTGACACAGCGAAAGTTGCTAATTGAGGCTATTAAATGGAATGACTTCTAGACTGGCAGTGGGAGGAACCATTTATGATGATGCATGAACACTGCTGCCATTGTGTAAAGGGAGCATTACTGGAAACATGCCAGGAGTTGCCAGCCACAAGAGTCCGGCTGCCTTGCTTTCTGCCAGTTGACAAACTAGCTAGTTATGTTGCTAACCCAAAAATAATTGACGGATTACAGGCAATGCCTCATGTGTTGAGCATTTTAAACTTCAGCAGGGCAAAGATATGTCACACTGGATGGTGAGTCACAGCTAATATAATAGCTTACTCTATTTTGGACTCTCCAGGTTCCTGTGTCTGCAAAAGGCTGCAGCACTGTCAGCATTACATGTTCACCAAAGATGTAACGAAAAGGTCTTGGTATTTATTTTCTGTGGAAGTGGGAAAGCAAGCAACATGTGTGTATGCTAATCAGGCAGAACAGATCACAGGATGTGCAATCACAATGCACACTCAAACTCAATTTCACTCTATAACTTATATTGTGACAATAAACCTACCTACCTTTACATTTATGTGAATAAAATTCCAATAAATTTACATTTTCACCTTGAAAAAATACATGTACAATGTTACATTTCAAAGCAGACCTTAAAGAAAATTGGAAAAGAATAAGTACTTTATCCAATTTTGGATTACAAATAAAATTTCATGACTAGTACACTGATATTTTGTTCGTGAGCCTGAGCAGTTTATTCAAAATGGTTAACATTTATCACAGCAAATATAACACGCTGCTACCCACCTGTTGCTTTTTGAAATGCCTCACATACATTAACTTTGGACGACATTATGAGGAAATGGAAACCTGCTGCACAAACACTTTGTGTATTACAGTAATAGAAGGGGCTTTTTTTTGGAGTAAAGCTTCATTTTGTTGGATGAGTCACAGACACACGGTGGATTTTTTCTTCACCCGCTCTTAAAGAAACTATTTTCAGAGCTTTGTTGACTCATTCCAGGTGTAAATCGTCCATTTTCAGCCTCGACGGCGGCACAGTGACACAGAGTGGCGACGATTACTCATCAGACGAGTTTCCACTTTCAGACTGTGAGATAGTTCTGCAGGGAGGAGGAGGGAGTGATGGAGGGAAGAGGTCTTTGTACGCGAGTGTCTTCTTTTATCTTCTTGGACCAAACTGTGAGGAGAAAGTGACAGACGGTGACTGGATTTTCCAGCTCTTGTATGTAATTAGCGCAACATTTAGCAGAAATCAAAGGTAGTAGCTTGACATTTAATTTCCTCCTGAGCACCACTGTCATTATCTGCTGGATGAAACGTAATGCTGCAGACACTCCGTGTTCGACCGGCCAGCATGAAGAGCCACACTGATTCATGGCATTTTGAAACTACATGACAGGTTCTTTCCTGCAGCAATGTGACACCTTTCTTCACATTAAGCTTTAAACACTTATTGCAGTTTTTATCTGAATGCCTAATAATTAGTGTGAAGAGGTGATTTTAGATGTTTGTTGTTTTGAAGTGAAAGTTTCAAGGTACATCAAACATTTTAATAAAATGGGAGAATGCCTCTGATTAATGTAATTTTAAGAAATCGTTTAGACAACAGGGAGAGATAATTCCAATTTCTGCAGTAATTTTCTATCTCTGAAAGACGATAAGATAAGCCTTTATTGATTTTTGAGGAGAAATTCAGGTTGCAGCAGCTCAAGGACAGCAATAAGTACAGATAAATGAAGAAAGTAAACAAAATATACATAGAAGTTTATAAAATAAAAAAAGAATAGTAATAAAAGTAGAAAGTATACAAGAGCAATTAAAGTCAAATTTACAAGAGTGACATAGTGATGTGATTAGTAGCAGCAGTCTTAATAAATAGCAAGTAAAAACGCTTTTTTCAAACATTATCGTTCTTAGCCACGGTACCGGTGTAGCTCTGGACGTAGCGCTGTCTGTCTGTTGGTCCACCATTTTAATTGTCATGACATTTTACAGATATTCACGATCCCCAGAGGATGAATTCCTCTGACTTTGGTGATCACCTGACTTTTCTTCTAGCGCCACCGGCAGTTCAAAGTTTTCTATTATCCTCAATATCTACTGGATGGATTGGCACAACATTCAGCTCGTAGCTTTGAGGTTAACATCACGATTAACAGCAGTGTAATAACACTGACACTGCATGCATGCCACAGAGCTGCCAGCATGGTGGTTGACATTTAAGCACAAAATTACACTTTACACATATTTCCGATAGTTTTCCCGTCTGAGTAGATCCTTCATTTAAGTATTTTTTTTTCTAGTGAGCTTGTGGTCATTTACCAAAACTGATTTTAGAGTTTTGTTATTTCCATTTATACTCAAATTTGAACAAACAGCATAGAAACCCTCCCAAATACATTCCCCCCCCCTGTCTGCAGTTTATTTTCATCAACCTTTTTAAGCCCTTATTCGTATTTTAATCTTTTTTGTTCCTTTAGTTCCTTTAGATCAGTTGTTTACAGTAATTACTTTAGGTCAGTGTTGTTAAGGATATTGTTTTCATGATGTCTATCTGATGTTCTTCTTGCGGTGAGGATTGGTTGTTAAATGCATAATTCAGTCACATTCTGCTAGATATTTGATATTTATTCAACGTCAGAAGTTATTATTTTTATAGCATACATTTATGGCTGACCTCACAACGTCTCATTGGCTGCAGAAACAAGCCCCTGATGGCATCCTGAAGAAAATAAAAACAAACCTTTTTGTGTAGAGTAAGTAAGCAAGTAAATTCAGTGTGGCAGGTTGAATCAGAAACACTGGAGCCTCCATCCATCTTTAATCAAAGCATCAGTTCACTGCTGCAGAGCGGCTCTTTGTCCCAGTGAAGAGTATTTTTATCAGCCGCTGCAGAGTTATTAGATCAGGGACAAGGATCCGCCAGGGGAGCCCAGACACGGCTGGAAACCAGCAGAACGATCAAAAAGGAGGCTCAGACTCATTCCAGCCATCGACACCGTCACACGGTAGACTAAGAAACCAGAACCAGATAGTAGAAGGTGGAGGAGGTCAAAACATTACGTCTGCATTTATAACTCTATTTGACATGGAAGAAACTTACACTTAAGTTCTGTGGGTGGGGGGGACAACAGTAACATAGGTTGAGGTCAGGGCACTGTGCAGGCAAGTCAAGTTCTTCCACACCAAACTGGGAAACAACTGGAAGTAAGAGTCAGAAATCATGAAAACCAGCAAAAAAGACCAGGTTTCTTATGAACTAACCGGTGAAAGCAGCAGTTTGAGAAAGAGTTTGAGGATAAGGAGAAGCCTTCGGCCCCTGGAGATGACCTCTGCCCCCCCAGAGACCATCTCACCCCTATCCCTCCCCTCAGCCTCACCCTCCTGCTCTTCAGCTGCCACAGAGGGATTCGAATGTCGTAACGCTCTGCTAGGCCCTGTTAAGTCAAGCAGGAGGGAGGAGACGAGCTGTCAGAAACTCCCATCATCCTCTCTGGAAATACTCCCCCAAGAGACTGCTGTAAATCCTGGCAGTGGACAAAACAATGGAAACACTTCATCAAAAAGGACTTTAATCCATTTGAGCCACCAGACCACACTTACACTAGTGTATAATATATTTTTTCATCATCAAATCGTAAGAAACTGTGAACTCAGAACTCATAATTTCCCCATCACCTAGCAAGTCTGATGGCATAGTCTTGTTCTAGCTTTTCATTGAAGTTGTGGAGTAAAACACTGAGTCCCAAGACATCATATGTTATGGCTGCACCGTTCAACATGTCATTCTCACTATTTATCAGGTGGATGCAAACACGAGTCCAATATGTATGAACATGTTTCTCTGTATCTGTTGGATCAGATGTTAGGGACTGCTTGTTAATACTTTAAAATGTTATGTCACAAATGCGTGTTACAGTTCGTCTCCCCCAAAACCCTTCAACAATTATTGGAACTACAACCTGAGTTTGTTAAGAAGGAGCCACTGGTTGATCCATTAGGGTGGAATTGGTGTAAAGTTTCTATTACACAGTACTGTGCTGAGCTCTCAGTGTGAATGTGAAGCAGAGTTCAAGCAGAACAAGCAGAAACATTAGTTTTAAGGGTAAAATAGAATCCACCATCCTTCATGGTGAAAGTCAAAGTGGAGCTAATGAAAGCCAACAGGAGTGTAATGCTGTGTGACTGATACTGGGCTCGCTGTCAGCCTGATTCTACTGGGAGAAGTGGGATGATGACAGATGAATTAGTGCGCTGACAGCTGGCGTGGAGGGATGGGTAATTGTTGCTGAGAGATGGCGAGTGTTTTCTGTCTCGCGCCACGTTAGCCGAGGCCAATCAATCAGTGCTTTTATCTGAACACACCAACTCCGGCGTGTGTGACACAAAGCGGCTCCGTGTAAACGGCCGTCGCAGAAGTCACGCCTGTTTCTGTATTTCACTGTTGAGGTTGTCACGGGTAATGCTGCGGTGGACGATGCTAAAGGAAGGGGTTGTCATCTCCAGAGTGGACTTGAGCTGATGGAACATGTTCAGACAGATATTCGCTCTCTGTGGTTCAGAGGACAACAGCAGCTCTGACCCCATCAGACACGATTTGAAAATAATTCTCAGCATCTGTTCTCGGAAGCAGACGCCTCCGATCTGAAAAAGGCCACCAGGCATCATTAAGTAGCCTCACAGTCAGACTAAAAGGGCATTTCATTTTGATATATAACATGGCCACTTGCTCACAGTGTAAAAGCAGGGATAGTAGGAAAAAGTAAAGATCCAGATCTTTAACATTTGTCAGTGTATCTCCAGGCTTTGTTCATAGCTGTCTTTTCTCCTGCTGCGTCATTTAGTTTCTCTCTTGTAGTCTGTGTAATCTGTTCTCTTTCCAGGTTTTTGTGGTACAGATCCTGACAGTGCTTGGTCGTACGTGAAGTAATTGTGATGTCTACATAATTTTACACACTGCCCGAAACCATTAAATTCATTACACTTAATGTTTAGACTTTGTCGACTCTAATTCTACTACTGAGACTTTTGTTTACTCTGTATATATGTTTATTGCGTGTCTATCCATCCTGGAGAATATCACAATTAAATCATTGATTATGAGCAATATCAGTCCAGACTGTGCCTGGACTTTATATTTCATGTATTTTGACAGATACAGTCGGTAAGGCAAATTCCTTTGTTTTCTTGTTGTTCACTGAAGACTTTTGGGTTTAAGATCAAAAGACAAGAGTTCAGCTTTTGTTTCCTGGTATTTACATCTAGATGTGTTAAACAACTCAGGACATACCACTGTTTGTATTAGACCACACTTTTTACTTAAATAATCTTAAAGTAAATAACATTTAATATTTGGTGGCAGAACCCTCGCTTGCAATAACTGCCTCAAGCCTGCGACCCATTGACATCACCAAACTGTTGCATTCTTCATTTGTGCTGCTATTCCAGGCTTTTACCGCAGCTTCTTTCGGTTCTTGTTTGTTTCGGGGTGTTTCTCCCTTCAGTCTCCTTTTAAGGAGGTGAAATGCAGCTCTATTGGGTTAAGGTCAGCTGATTGACTTGGCCAGTCTGAAACCTTCCACTTTTTTCCCCTGATGAAGTCCTTTGTTTTGTTGGCAGTGTGCTTTGGCTCATTGTCCTGCTGCTTGATAAACTTCCTCCCCATTAGTTTCAATGCATTTCTCTGTAAATTGGCAGACAAAATGTTTGTCCACTTCTGAATTCATTCTGCTGCCACCATCATCAGTTACATCATCAATAAATATTAATGAGCCTGTTCCAGAAGCAGCCATGCACGCCCAAGCCACGACATCACCTCCGCCATGCTTCACAGATGAGCTTGTACGCTTCGGGTCATAAGCAGTTCCTTTCTTTCTCCACACTTTGGCCTTTCCATCACTTTGCTAGAGATTAATCTTGGTCTCACCAGTCCATCAGATCGTGTTGCAGAACTTTTGCGGCTCATCTCTGTACTTCTTTGCAAATTTCAGTCTGGCCTTCTGATTCTTCCTGCTGATGAGTGGTTTGCATCTTGTGGTGTGGCCTCTATATTTCTATATTGCTCTCTGAGTCTTATCCAACGAAGGTTAAAATCAAGGGCAACTGGACTTGTTGGATTGTGATACCTTCACCCCTGCACTGGTGGTGATGTCACTCACTGATCTTTGGGGGGTTTTCTTCACAGCTCTCACCATATTTCTGTCATCAACTACTGTTAGTTTCTTTGGCCGACCCGTTGGACGTCTGTTGCTCAGTACACCAGTAGTTTCTTTCTTTTTCAGGACATTCAGCACAAATTGTTGTGCTTGCTCTGCCCAATGTTTGTCCAATGGCTCTGGTCGGTTTTCCTTCTTTTCTCAGCTTGACAGTGGCTTGCTTTTCTCCCATAGACAGCTGGTCTTCGTGTAGGTTTATCCTCTTTAACAGGAAATGCAGTCTTGCATAGGTTTGAACCAAGGATGAAAACTTGGACTAGTCATGCAGAGCTATTTAATGTTTGGACAATCAACCTAAAAGGCAACACCTGACATGTACCAACAGTTTTGCTCACTTGAAAAATGGGTGGGTTCAAACAAACGGTGATGTGTCCTGAGTTGTTTAACACATCTAGATGTGAATACCAGGAAATGAGAGCTGAAATTCTGAACTCGTCTCATACTCATCTTTAGATCTTAAACCCAAATGTCTTCCGTGAACAACAAAAACAAAGGACTTTGCCTCACCATTAGTTCCAATACTTTTGCAGGGGACTGTAGTTCAAAATGAGACAAACAGTGTCTTGTACCTTAATTTGATCTCCTTTTAATTCTCCTGATTGATAATGGATATAAAATCTTGATCTCTGTCCAGACAGGTCCCACAATAGCCAGATGGATTTAATCAAAGTTTTGTTTTTGTATTCATGCTAAAATCAAATGTAATGCTATGACTAGTGGTTGGTCAACTTTACATTCACACCACCAGTTCGACAAATGCATGGCTCAACACAGAAGGGCCAACTCCTCAGGTCAAGATTCAACAGTTTGCTTACATCTGAAGGACAGAGGACACTCGTTTGAGGACCACCAGGTGCACTTTTTAGACAGAGAGGATGGATGGTTTGAAAGAGGTGTCAAGGAAGCATCTACACCAGGGTGGAGAAGCCGTCGCTGAACAGAGGAGGGGGTCTACGCCACCACTTATCCCCCACTTACAATGCTGCTCTTTCATCACTTCCCAGGAAACTTAACAAACGTTCACTCTTGGCCTCAGGTGAAGATGCCAACGATGGTCGTTCAGACTTGGCCTCGGGTGGTTCTAACAACCATGACGATTGTCCTGGCAAACGACCCCACAGAGGTTAGCCGAGTTTCCCTACTAGTCTATTCAGAACTGAAAACGTCTTCTAGTATCTTCAACAAAGTCTTGTTGCCCTTGACTTTAACCTTCCTTGGACCACCAATTCACTGATTTAAAGGATGGGCTGTTGTTTCGGCCAGTATTTTGATCCACACCAGGGTTTGATTGGTTAATTTTGTCTAAATTGGTGTGAAAGCTGTCAAACAGGCGATAGAAAAGTCCTCCAACCATAACTCCATTAGTTATTCTATATTTCTACATTAGATCATAGTTTTGTTTTTGGAGGGGCTCCACAGGTCCCATATTTATAGAAACACTATTAACTCTAATCTCATGCAGGAATTTTGAAAAAGCACCTAGATATTCTGTCTACAGTTGGTGTGAGATTTTAATTTGCAGAGCAGTGATTTGTTCTGCACTCTACCTGCACCTTAAGGAAGAAATCTGTTGTTTGCTTAAAATCTGTGATTGCTTTAAATAAATACCTTATCATTTGTATTCAGGCTGCTCTGGCAAAAGAGATCATGATCCTAATTCAATTAATTCCAATTAAATTTTATTTATATAGCTCCAATTCATAATAAAAGTTGTCTCATTGCACTTTTCAATAGGTACTAGAGTACATCTAGACCGTACTATTTGATATAATTTGTACATGAGCTCAGTAACTCTGTGGGCACATTTTAAATCATGATAAAAGGAATAGTGAGGCACTCAAGGGAACATTTTAAATAATGTACTTTGGACGCCTCACACTCATCAGGTTGTGTGTTAGCATCATCTTGTCTAAAGAAAAACAAAAACCTTCTTTCAGCCGTCTGTGTTGGGAGTATCCCGCCTTCTCTCAGGGGGCACCGCGGAGTATCTCTGATCTGCAGTCTGATTCTGGTTCCTCCATCTTCATCCGTCCGACACGTCTCACTCTCAGTTCACTATAATCTCTCTGAGGCTCCCATTATGCTTATTCCTCATTAAAATTTTATCAGCCATGGCAAATTGCAAAGATTAGAGAGGGAGGGAGGGAGCTTTCGGGCTCTCTAGCCTGTTCACAGATTTATTTATTGTTGTGGATCATCCGGGTTTATCGGCTCCCCAAAGCAAAGGCAAGTTCCCATCGGATGGCAAAGGTCATGAAATCTGATCTCCCAGCATGCATAATGGCAGGGAAGAGGAGGGAGGAGGAGCATTTAGTTTGTCTAAAGTGTTCTCGCCCACACATTAATATTGTAATACTTTAATATCATAAAGTTTTGTTCTGCCCTATTGATTTCTCAGAGATGCATATGAATATTTATGCTATTGAGTGCAGCTTGTAAACTTTGAGTCAGTGATGCTTTGGCTAATTATAGGCTGAAGGCAGCGCTGCAGCTAATGAATTACACTGCTCCTGTCTGCCTCCACCTACCTTTCAGGTTCACTGATGGCGAATAGCATGAAGCCGGAGGAGGAAGATGAGTTAAGATGGCGACTGTTTTTTAAATGACGGGAGACTTTAGCGGCCATATGAGGTCGACAGTGTCGACAGCAACAAACTCACAGATGCGTTAAAGCTTTAATGAGAGCGAATGAGCAACAAACTGAAACCAAACAGTGTCAGCTGTCAGAGAGAAAGGCCAGAGGTGTGACGGTGTGTGTTTGAGACGAAAAGATGAATCTCTTCACAATCTGATTTCTGCTCCCAGAGTCTCGAAACTGAAGCTCTGTGTTGCCGCTCACACAACCCGCAGCTGAACGTCCGGGGACAAAAAACTGATTTCTTTTTGGATCGTAGCCACAAACACAGTAAGTGGACTGAGAGCAGACTAGTTGAGGGCCAACAAGGGCCAAAGCAGGCCACAAATATAACGAGGAAAAATGAATGTGAAAAAGTCGTTTTTCTGTGTTGAAGGTCAGAAAACTGTGGATTGAATCCAACTGTTAAATATTAATTTCTTATATAAGTCTATTATACAGGACACACAACATAGTGTAGAGGAGCAAAAATGAAGAATAATCAATACAGAACAGATGGATGATGTCCTCTCACCCACACTTAAGACAAAACAAAAATTCAAATCTCATTCTGCAGGTCTTCCAGAACTTTAAGATTCGGCATTTCCTATCCAGAAAAAAACACTAAAGAAGTTCTGGGAAATTTACTTAAAACATACCACTTCTTATTAAAAAAGTGATTACATCCTCTTCGTCCCAAAGGGAGATTTGTTTTCAAAGGCAGTTCAGTTTACATAGAAATGCACATAAATTACTAATTACTTAACATGTACTTACACATTACTTTGGGCTCAGTAAAATAATTGATAGCCTCTGCTGTGTTAATAATAAAATAATATTATATAATATTAATAATAAAAATCATGTATCTATTCATAACTTCACTATACTATAATTTTACTGTTAGTCCATTCTGGGACACAACATCTGTTCTGTCTGTCCATCCTGGAAGAGGAATCCCTCCTCTGTTGCTCTCCCTGAGGTTTCTTCCATTTTTTCATCAAAGTGTTTTTTAGTGGAATTTGTATTTATCTCCAGTCGAGGGTCTGAGGACAGAGGGTGTAAACTGTACAGATTGTAACACCCCCTAAGGCAAATTTGTGATATTGGGCTACAAAAAATGAAATTGACTTGACTCGATCTGCTGTCCTGCTGTCTATTTTACAGGTTCGCTTGTAAGATCCAGATATCTGCTAACAATAGCATTATATCTGCCAACATCATCTAATATCAGACCTGCTGTGTGCAGCTAAGAGTCGGTGCAGAAACAGGATTCATCGGCGGGTGAATCTCTCCTGCTGTTTGCTGAGCTGACACAGAGCTGCTGGTATGAACACAAACTGCTGACCCGAGCTGACGGAGACGAAACGCCGCTCACTCCGTCTGACTGAGCGTCCTCGCTGAAATATGGGCTTATTATCTTTGACAGGCAGGGTTTGTGTCGGTGTGTCGTGTGTGTGTCTGGACCTTTCTTGCCTCGTTCTGTCTGCCTGCTAAATGGCTGCCGAGGTCAGAGTATGTGCTCAGGTAATGAAGCATTATGGGATGAGATCAGCGGCGGCTGGAGGAGAAACGCAGCATCGGTCTCATCTGGGATCCTCCGTCAGTCAGGAGGCCAAAGTGAAAACACAACTGTTTACAGTCGGTATCCATCGAACTCGGTGACCCTGTCAGGGGGAGAAAATCTGTTAACGCTCGTCGGGTGGAGGCAGCCTACTGCTCCAACTGCAAATACAGTTCAAGGCTACACAATCTAAAGAAGAAGTGTATTCTCAAACTTTTCACTAATATTTAGAAATTTAAAATCAAATATCCTTTTTTATTACATTTAAGTTGAAGTCACTCTTGTGTTTGGTAGGAATTTTAAGCAGTTGAATGTGGATTTTCATAATTTTTGTGACCCCCAGATGTGAACTTTTGATACCGCATCAGGAATAAATTTCTACCGGTACAAAGTCATATCAAAATCTTTAGACAGACTGCCAATAACTCAGTCCATCCATGTTCACCAGAGGATGAACCTTAGCTATTCTCTAAATGCAATTTAAGAATAAAATCATTTTGACGCACAAAATACAGGACCTCAGAATCCTAAAGGTTGACTCTTATGAAATCAAAGTGAGAATATTCAAGCTCCCATCAGCATAAACCAGGATCACTGATCTTTTTCTGGAAATTTTTAGGGTTGTCAGGTTGTCACATGAATTTGGTTTGGTGTGTGGTTAAGTACAAAGGGAGCTCTACGTGTTTGTTTAGATGATTTTATATTTTAACATTTGTATTTAAAATCTAACCATAAAGTAACAACATGCTGTATCAATTTTGTACTCCTGACCCCATCTGTGTATCAGGTGAGGTCTCATCCTCAAGGTTGAGAAACTGGGATTGGTGCTTGTCATATTAAATTAATCAATTGTTGTGTTTGTTCACACCAAACATTATGGAGCCGTAAGGGGCAAAAGGAAAGACTTTACAAATCTGTTGTTATTGTCAGAGAATGACTGACGTTCAGAAACACATAATACCTAATTCTGCTTATTGTGTTTACCCAAAAATTCTAATATTTCAATGGCTAATTTAAAATCTGGCCAGGGGACAACCATTGAAAATTAGCCCTTTGATTAACACTGGCACCTTCACAGCGATGTTGATCACTGTTCATTGTTCCTGTGAAAACAAATGAACTCCAGAAATCAAACGTGACAAACAGTTTTGAACAGTTTTATAAAGGCTCTACAGAGGTAATCTCTCTGACTGAACCTTACCTGTTGTTTTATAACAGGATAATCAACTGGATTGTAATTGATTTGGTGCTTTTACTAAAACTTTATTGTCTCACAGTACGTATCATGGCAATGTCTACACTGTGCTTCACGATGCTTTGGATGTCATGTTTGTTGAATTTCTTAATCTCTCTTGGCATTTCCATTTTCTGCTACTTTATACTTATACTCCACTACAATTCAGAGGCAAATGTTAGACTGTTTTACTCAACTAGAATTTATCTGATAACTTGGCTACATCAAAAACATAATCACTTTGCGGATTCATATTATTATTAAAAAATATAAACCGATACGTTCTGATATTATGAATGGTTTAGAAACTCAGCAGTGTAGAAAGTAAGCAAAATTAGCTCCACCTTTACAAGCTGCAGCATTAAAGAGATGTACGCATTAATGCATCAATAATTATAATCCAGTCTTATAATATACATTCTTCTGAAATGAGCCATTTTGCACGATGAGTACTTTTACACAGATGAGCTACAGTGCTGCGATCACACACACACACACACACACACACACACACACACACTTGTAACAGTATAGATGTGCAGATCGGAGCCCGAGGTGATGACGGCTCATCTGTGATTCAGAGGTGAAGCTCCTCGCAGCCCTGAGTCATTGTGTACAGATGGATATCCCTCTGGATCACTCCCCGTAGATCTGTATCACCGATCAATATTCCCCCTGAAGTCGCTCCGATGTGATCTTAGCCCCACCCCCCACTCGTCCACCACGATGCCTCCCAGACTACGAATCCAATTAAGCACCGAAAACAAAAACAATATTTTCAAATGGGGGAGCTGGAGCGGCTGCATAATTTATGTTTGTCCTTTTCCTCCCCCATCTCTTTGAACGGTTAGAATAAAACCAACATCCATTCAATAATGCATGACCTGCGGTTTTGTTAATAGGCTTTGTAGTGGCAGTAATGTACTTTCCTACATGGCTGATGGAGATTATGGCCAGCTCCCTCTGCCTGCCAGATATCGATTGCCTTAATGCCCCCGGTGTCCCCTCTGCACCGGGCCTCGACCCCGAAACCACACACACAAACAAACAAGGTGTGTTTGTATGGAAGAGAGAGAGAGAAATCAAATCCTGTCAAATCAAACACTGTGAGTAACTGGACCTGATTTGAACAGTCTTTATATTTGACTTTCTGTCATCCAGCACAAGTCATGCTCTCCTGTTCCAACACTGTATTATGGCAATTCACTGTCAGTCTATGAAGTGGACGTGGTCTAAAAGGGTGGAGAGGTGCGAATCAAGGCTTCAGGGTTTTCAGGTGTTAATCTGAAGCAGGGTCGGGTCTGAAGGGGTCAGACGTATGCAGCATGAGTGGTGTCCCACCCATAAATGATGTATGGTGCAGAAAAAGAGACCAAATGGGACAGAAACCAAGAGAGAGGTAAAAAAACAGCTGACCGAATTCTGGCAGGTGAGCTGAATTCTACCTGACGACCCAACCAGCCTGAATAACTGAAAACAGCTGTACAGGTGTGCAACCTTTTTTGAACTACAGTACTATTTTGAATAAAAATAAGTGTGTATATATATATATATATATATATATATGTTACATACATCTAAATTCTTCCATCTCACGGAGAAAAGAAGTCACATCGAAACGAATTTTATTGCCAAAGCTAAAGGAAAATACCAAAACCATTCTATTCATATAGTTCATCGAATAAATAAAATAAAATAGAATAATATTATCTAATATTGTTAATTTCTCTACATTTTCTTTCATTATAGCCATGTCTCCTTCTGGCAACAATAATAGAAGCCATCTCTGCGCAACACTTTTGGTTTGCACCTTCCTTTCAAACGTGTTAAACACAGAGGATGTTGCACTCACGTGAAATTGCGTTTAGGCTTGGTAGATCACATTGCATGTAGTAAATAAATGTATTTGCATGTTAAGCGCCAAATTGCATATTCATTAAGGCAAAAGCACTAAATAACAGGCGCTATCTTGCACTTTTGAAAGATGTCCCTCTGCGTGCGCACCGTTAGTAGATCAGCTTACGTTCTGATATGCTGGTGATATCAAGTTTGCACACGTTTTTACACGTTTTTTTTAGTAAATCTGACCCTTTGTGTTTTTTGGTACAACTCCTTGACTCCTTTGATTATGTTCAACCACCGTTGTAGCAAGCTTTGGTGGGGGTCGTAACAATATATACAGTATGATCCATAGTTTAAACAGTACTTTAATGCAGGTCCAGATCCAGATTTATAAAAAAAATTTATTCAGTTAAAAAAGAATAAAATATGGACTACAACTGACTACATCATGGTTCAATATTTTTGTTTGCTTTAATGTTAAGGTTTTTAATATATTCAGATATATGTTTTAACACTTTTTTGGTATATTAATATACAAATATGGAAAGACATCAATGGAACTAACAGGAAAAGACAGAGTCAGACGTCAAAGTTTTCTTATGGTGTAGTTTTTGTTTAATCAGATCATTGTGACTGTTAATATTGATATTTAAATTATTGATAATTATCTATATTGCACTTCCTTGCGTAGGAGATACTGTTTGAAAACATTGGTGCCAATAAAGCTGATTGAATCGAAGTGAATTGAATAGAGCAAGGCAGATACAGAAGAGGAGATGCTTTGTGTTAGAGGATCGTCTCAGCTAATCCAATAAGCGAAGCCTCTCCTTTCCTTCAATCTGATTATTCCAATAATTAAGAGAAATTGCTGGAGCGTAGCTTCAATAAGGCTTTACATATTCAACAGCGCTGATATGTTCTGCTTCTGGACTCTGATTACAATTCTGCAGAGGAAGACCGCTGACTCCAGATCCGCCACAGAGAGCAGAGAAGTGACCACTTTGAAACTGCGGCAGCATCACAGACACCGAGTAATAAACTTTGTTAAGTAATGAATCCACAGACAAGACATCTGATCTCAAACTAACATCTTCTGAACAAACTAGATCGATCTGCATTGATTGTGAGATGAATACTGCCTTCAAATAGGACTGACTAAAGTTAATTCCCTCTAAATAAGAACTCCTTCCTCCTTTCTCAGTTCAGCTCTATACAGCTCGAACAACTCAAAAGGTAAAACGGATTTACCCCAGATCCCACAAACCAAACAAAACCAGAAAGTCAAAGTATTAAATCACTGTCTGTGATCACAGTTTAACGTGTACTAAATGGATCTGTAGGCCAAATTGTCAGTCAGGTTTATTGGGTTAGTGACAGCCGATACGTTTGGCTCCCATGTTTTGAATCTAAACTTTAATAACATAAGAAGATGCACACAAGTCATTTGACCAACAACCACTGCGAATGTCAGCGTTGATCATTATTGTTGTTTTCCAGGATGCTAAATTCAGACACTGTAGTTAAATTAAAACATTTTGATTGGATGATTGTGGGCGTACCTGTCAGAAACATGAATAAAGTTTTGAAGTGACTTTAAAAGTAATATAATGGGACCACAGTCTGTATAAAAGAAGTTGACGTTGTCTTTGTGACGTTACCCCTTGGTTTTGAAGCCTCGAGTTTCGCAGTTTGCCCGCCTCCACGTTGATTTTTTACGAACAGCAATATCAGATGTGACCGTATTTGGACGAGACGGTGGCGTTAGAAGGCTTGATTATCTAGGTGCAGCTGTAATTCATGATTACTGTGATTTTAGCTGGGATGCTAATTTTCGCTAGTTAAAAACAGGCTTAAAACAATATGTACTTACCGTAAAACCTACTATGGTAGCGACTTAAGGTAGTCCCGCCCTAAAGCATATGCTGCTTTATCATCTTTTTTTATATTGTCCATTAAATGGAACCACAATTTACAAAATAAACATCATGCTGTGTTGAAGACTAAACTAATGATTGAAATCATAAAGTGATTAGGAAAGTGTTTACTTAGCTAATAAATCAGGTGAGAAGTAGCCTCTGAATACAAAATATGTTAGTAACCTGTGGTTAGTCAACATGTTTAGCTTAGCATTGGCCATGTAACATTAGCTTGATTCTTGCTTTAGCTACGACTGTGGGAGGTTAACTCCAACTGTCGTTTGTTATGAAAAGATGAATGAACGTCTGTGTACTTGCCAAACTTGTGGCAGTCGATTAACGCAATCGTTTACGTCCCACTGACTGCCATCACGTTAATTATTAACACTGGCTGCAAACAGGTTACAGGTTTATTGTTGATAATGAAATGTTGAAGTTTAATTTAGTTAACGTTACACTGGTTTGAGAGTCCGGGGGGATGTGTTGACTTACAGCAGTTTAAGTTGTCATTGATTGCACTGCATATTACATGGTTGTGCTCTGTGAAAAACTGATTACAGGTTTATTGTTGATCATGCAACGTTACAGTTTTATTTAGTTATAACAATACACTAGTTTGAGAGTCTGCAGGGTGTGTTGACCTACAGTAGTTTATAAGCTGTCATTACGCTACATGGTTGTGCTCTGCAAGTGAAAAACAGTTTACAGGTTTATTGTTGATCATGCAACGTTACAGTTTTATTTAGTTAACATTACATTGGGTTTGAGAGTCTGGGGGGTGTTGACTTATACTGTAGTTCATTAGCTGTCATTAGTTGTAGACGCATTGTACATTAGGCTACATGGTTGTGCTCTGCAAGTGAAAAACAGTTTACAGGTTTATTGTTGATCACGTAACGTTACAGTTTCATTTAGTTAACGTTACACTGGGTTTGAGAGTCTGCGGGTGTGTTGACTTACAGTAGGGTAGTTAATAAGCTGTCATTTATGGCATGGCACATTACATGGTTGTGCTCTGTAAGTGAAAAACAGGTTACAATTACAGAGTTCCTTATAGCTATGCAGTTTTATAAGCAGCCTGGTTTGAACGCAGCAGGTAATACAACACTCATTGACTTGGACTCTTGCTCAGAGACTTGAGACTTGACTTGGACTCTAGCTCAAAGACTTGTGAGCAGCTCTGGCACAAAGACATTTTAATTCAGAACAACCGACTGATTTGTTAGTCTTGAGGACAGATAAAAAGATCTTCTCTGGAAAACGGCAAAGAACAGATTACTATGGGGCCAGAATCAATTGAAAATAAGGAGGTGTTAAGATGCTCTTTAGACTAAAAGTGGTTTCATGCATTACGAAATTCAATTTTAATTTTCAGCCAAGTAAATTGGAGATACGAGTTTTTTTCCCCAAAAGCAAAACTAAACTCTACACTTTGACTCCAGATACTTCAGTGCATTTACAAGCAAATGTGCTGAATGCAGTAGTATTTTAAATTTATCACTTTTAATAGGGCAGTTTAAAGTTTTTAAAGTTGTGACCTGATGGAGGGATGCTGTGAGAGGAAGACAAGAAGAATAAGAGAGAGTGAAGGAGGAGTGATGTCAGTGATGCAGGTAGCGCGGTGAGGCCAGATGGCAGCAGCAGCAGCAGCGCCCTGCTTCACTGATTAGTGGCGAGCAGACAAAGAATGGCCATGTTTCACTTGTTCATCACTTAAGTGCAGAGCCCAAGGTGGAGGCAGGGAGATTTCCCTGGGGCAAATGTGCCTCCCAAAGATAAGGCCGAGGCCCGTATTGCTCTCCGGGGGTGGCGAGGTACGACGAGGCAGCCGGGGGATCCAAACCTCTGAAGAAAAACAAAATGAAAGACGAAAGAAAAGGCTCTGTGGTGTGGAACGCAGACAGCAGCGAGTAGCTCCAAGTTAAACACTTAAACTTCAGGGAAAAGTTCAGTTTCCCTTTCCCATTAACTCCAACTCTGGGGAGACAAAAGTCCACTCGCAAGTTTCTGGCTGGAAGTTATTCGCTTAGTTTGGAGATCCTCAGGAGGCCGGCAGGATCATTGGGAGAACAATGACTGTAATATGCTGCGCTCGGCCTCTGACCTCGGCTGCAGCCAGACACTTGCTGCTCTGTAATTAGGATTGTCTGCTGCTGAGGATTATTGTTACTGCTCAACTGAATTCAAGGCAGCGTCCAACACATTTCAGCTGAACTCAGAGGGAGGAGGAACTCAGCCGGCACACACGCTCAACATGTTTAGGTCTGCCCGCGGCGAGCTGAACACGTCAAACGAGGATGAGTGATTGTGGAGAAAATGAGTATCCGAAGATTTTGATTGCTGTCTGACATGTTTCCCTAACTGATGATTGTTCCATTGTCAAGACTCCGATTTACCTCGGAAATGTGACTTAAAATAAAATAAATTTCAGCGTCTGGTCAGAGGTGAAAGTAGCTGCTTGTACTAACAAAACAACATTCAAACACACACAAAAATGTTTGTCTATACGTGCAGAAAGTAAAAGTACTCTGTTACACACACAATGGTCAGGAGGACTTTGTCTCTCTATCTAAAAAGAAATCTTCTCAGGTTAAATCGTATCTGACTCTGTTGTTTGACAAGAAAATCTTAAATGAAGGTCCACTTACTCCAGGAGCTCTCATTTGTATGTAATGGACCTCATCAGTGGATCAAGTTTGTTTTATGCTACAAATTTGTTGTGGAGAAAATTAAATGGCACATACACAGGGCTTTAGGTCTAAGCTGTCCCTCTCTCTCCCCCCCTTTCTCTTCTCTACCTTTGCTCTCTTCAAATGTTTCTACAACGGACCATCAGTGCTTCATTCCAGATGTTTTGGGTGATGGCCGTCACCTTTCAGGAGGCTCTTCTCCCTCTGTGTGCCCTCAAGTTTGTCTCATGTGTGTTTGTGTTGTCTGTCCTCTTTCAAGAGGTCATGTGGTCCAGTACCTGTTTTGTCCTACTGGATAATTATTAGGATACTGGATACTAATACTGGATAAGTATCATTCTGTTCCTCTATGTTGTGGTTCCACTATTTGTAGTTTCACAGTGTTTTCTGTCTACTTTGCACATAATAAATCTATTGCATGTCTGTCCATCCTGGAAAAAGGATCCCTCCTCCGTGGCATGTGTTGACGTTTCTCAAGTCTCTGAAAAAGAGTCCAAGTCAAGTCTCAAGTCTTTGAGCTGGAGTCCAAGTCAAGTCTCAAGTCTCTCGTGGTTATAATGAGTGTTTTGGATCACCCGCTGTGTTCCATCCAAGCAGCTTAGAGCACTGCACTGCTATAAGGATTTAATGAACCTGTAACCTGTTTGCAGCCAACGTTAATACTTAATGTGATGTCAGACAGAGGGACGTAAATTATTACGTTAAATCGAATTTGGCAAGCAAACAAGCCCATTCATCTTCATCTCATAATGAATGACAGTCGGTGTTACCCTCTGGTAGGTCGTAGCTAAAGTAAGTAGCAAGCTAACATTAGATGACCAGTGCTGAGCTAAACATGTTTACTAACCTCAGGTTACTAACCCATTTTACATTCAGCGTTTCTTTAGTTTGGGCCTTGTTATATGAAGTTTTAAAGCCAAAGTTTATGATGAATGGCACAGCAGCTGCCGGTGTTTATTGTCCTCTCTCACATGTGGCCACGCGCAACAGAGATGTACTAACGTAGGGAGGTTTTAGGTAACGAGTCCGAGTCTCAAACTCGAATCCCCATCTCTGCCACCATGACTACAGCCTTTCCCTAACCTGTGCCAAAAAATAACCATAAATATTTTTTATTGATCAGGCATGTTCAGTATCAACAAAGCCAAAGTTTGGCAGATACCTTTATGTAAAACTTTATGTTGGAAAAAAAATGGCATCTAAGTGGCATCACGTTTCTCTCTGAACATATTTGCTTCAGATATATTAATAAATATTTTTAGGCTTGAATAGTGGAACCTCGGTTGTGTGTTGTCAGGCAAGAAACTCATTTAGGAGTAAAATGACTAATATAACAGGTTAACATTGTAATTATTCCTCACCTCTCTCTCTCTGTCCGCCCTCATTTACTGACAGCTCTCTACTATATATTCTCTGATAAAAAATAACATCCAAGTTGTAATAAAACACAATTTTCAGAAGACAAATTATGGAACACCATTTTAACTTTGGAGAAGAGGCTGCTGTAGAAAATCACAACATGCTAATTGTGTTTAATTTTAGCTGTATTGTCAGGTTATTATTCAAAACATTATCATTTTAAAGTTATTATTCAGAATATCTGAGCCTCATCAGTGATGTAAACAACATTTAGTAGCTGTTAAAAGCCGCTAATGGTAGTGTGTAGCAAAGGTTGAAGCTAAAAGGACGAACATTAAAGTTAGTAAGGCAGAGCGAGCAGGAGACTCCTTACAGCTCCTGCTTTTTACATCCTGACTCTGCTGACACACTGCTCTGCTGGAAGCTCAACAGCTCCTGAATAGTAATGCTATTTTAACACACATACACACAAATCCTTGTAGATTGCATGCAAGCCCTCTATTACTCAAACTCGGCCAACCACAAAATGAACAAAGTCAGCCGTTGTGCAGCAGCAGGCGTAGATGTGAGGTGAGACTGCAGCTGAAATTGAAATTAATGGCTTTTCTAATTGGAGCACATGTTTGTCAGAGTGACGAAGTGCCACTGACATGAACTACATCCGCTCACCTGCCCTGCACTTCCTCTGATTGGCCGACAGCCACGGTTAGGATGGATGATGCAGTACACGATTACTGGAGCTGAAGATGTTTGATACGTCATACTGAGCAGCTGATCAGCTGAGCTGATGGGGCATACTCCTTTACGTGTGGTGTCATTACTCCAGTTTTATGCTGCTATACAGTAAGAAATAATTCAAAATGTGGTGGTAAACACAGACCTGGTTTCAGTATTAAGCATAACTTGGAAACCTTTTAACTCCTCTTTGATAATTCTGTTTTTTTTTTAATTATTTTAATGCCTAGTACTAATATTCTCAGTTTCTGGTGTGTATTTAAAACAACTGGATTATGTTGTGCAGCAAAAACAAAAGGCTGTAAATGTAAATTAGGAAACATTTTTTACTCAATTGGCATTAAAAGCCTGTTTTGTTTTACATAAATGTTCACATTTTGACTTCATGATAAACCCTAAATTATCATAAGTTTCAATATTAAGTGTTTGATACATTTTAATAACTGATCACTTAAGCGTTGAACTTGATTGTTAAAGTTGTTCATGATTTATTCAATATAAATTATGTGAATACATTTTGTGTTAAATTATTATCATCTTACCTTTAGCTTCAGATTGATTGCGACATTCATAATGTGGCTCTAGGAACGGCAATTTCAGGTGGTAGGTCGATCTTTGACAGTGCTTTTAAATTTGAAAAACAGATTAGTCCTGTTGTAAAAGCCAGTTTCGTCTTGCAAAGATTTTGAAAGAGCAAACCATGGATTCAGTGTTTCCCACAGGATTTTAAATGGAGTTCTGTAAACTGAGGTTCAGGAACAGGACCACGCCCCTCTCACTTATTCTACCACCTGCGCTTCAATCAATTCCTCCAATCAACCCTCCGTACTTCACTCATTTCATCCACCCGTGCTTCTCAAATCCAGTCACATGCACTCACGTATATAAGCTGTCTAACCTGTTTTCTCTCCCGTTTCTCAGTTCTCACCCACCGTCAGTTCAGACTCAGACGCCCACCGCAATAACGCAAACTGCTCCAGCCCTCACACGGGGCCAGGTCGTATTTGCTTTTTCCGTCTGTCGCGACACAATTGTTCAGTTCTCCCCCATCGCAGGGCGGAGCTGGACGACTATCTTTCAATCATCTAGGACTCAGCTTCTGGTCTGGCAGCACCGGGTTCTTTTGCTTTTGCTTCCCAGGCTGCACGCCGCCTTCCACCTCCAGCAATTAATAAGGGCACCTTGGGGCACCCAGGGCGGGAGTGCAAACTCCAGACCCCGTGTATAGGCATTCTCTATGCGCCACCCCCTCCTCCACGGGTGTCATGCCAGTCTCACATGAGGGCCCTGCATAGTCAATACCAGAAGCTGCCACCCCCATGACCCCAACCAGCACGGTTATGGCCGCACAGATACCCCAGACTACGTCTTATCGACGCCTTAAATACGCTGAAGACAGTTCAGCCGCCAGTTCGTTCACCTCCACTCCTGGTTCCAGCCAGACATTGAGGCTATCCCAGATCAGAATCAGAAGGAGCTTATTGCCTAGTTTACACATACGAGGATTGCTTTGGCGATAAGGTGCTACGCGTAGGCAACCATACAGCTGACATAAATATATGTAGAGATATATACATGCGAAATAAACAACACCTTCCTCCCCTTTCCCAATCCACCGCACCAGCCATCAGCATCACCACCAGGACTTACCACTACCAGCATAGACTCATCTCTCTTCATTTGAGCATTTCTCAGAATGGTAACAACTATGAAACACTACTTTCATAACTATTCATCATAATAAACCACTATAAAATCATTACTACTATAAAAAACATTGGCGTGGTCCTTGATAGTGAAGAGACTATGGTGGGTGGGCCTTGGACCCTCTCATCAAGGGGGCCGGGTGCATGCCATCCCCAGAAGAAAATTTTGTGACAGGATAAAGTCGCTAACCTGCCTGTCAGCTCGCACTGGTCCGTTACAGCGGGTTTACCATAAAGGCTTGAATACGTGTGCAGCTAGCTTAATCGCCTTCTCACAAACGAGTGACAGAAACAGAATGTTAACGTTACCATAGTTACCTCAAAAGAAAGTGGTCATCTCAAGTCGGAAAGTGTCAGCGTGCGAACTCACAGCACCGCTGACAAAACACAACTTTAGAGGTCTGAAATGTTATGAGATGTGTAAAAATATTTTAGGTTAATTTTGAAACTATGGCGGAGCAAATTTAGACTATGGCGGGCAGCCACCATTTCGTTAATTAATGGGAAACACTGATGGATTTATGGATGGTGATGGAGCAGTGGATGAGACAGATGTCTTTGATGTGAGAGACCCAGGTTCAATTCCCTACTGTGACACATCCACCAATGTGCCCCTGAGCAAGACACTTAACACCTAGTTGCTCCACAGACGTGAGACCTCTGACATATATAGCAATTGTAAATCGCTCTAGATAAATGCGTCAGCTAAATGAACAAACGTGAATTTATAACGTCTCGGCTAGACTACTGTGATTCTTTATATGTTGGAGTGGATCCAGTCCAGAATGCAGCAGCTAGACTTGTAACAGGAACTAAAAAGCGTGAGCACATTACTCCAGTTTTAGCCTCGCTCCACTGGCTTCCCGTCTGCTTTAGAAGCGATTTTAAGATTTTATTGCTTGTTTTTAAGAATTTAAATCGGCTGGCACCTTTTGTATTTATCAGAACTTTTATATGATCACACTCCTGTTAAAGCACTGTCATCCAATCAGATGCTCCTCGATGCCCCCAGATCTAGGTTAAAAAATAAAGGTGACTGAGCCTTTTCAGTGACTCTTCCTGATCTCTTCGATATTTTAACTGCTCAAATAATAACTGCTCCGACTTCTGAAATTTTCAAGTCCTTGCTAAAGACCCACCTCTATTCACTGGCTGTCAAATCGATCGAGTTTCAACATTTTTCACCTTTTCTTCTGTCTTCGTCATGTACATTTGTTGTGTATCCTGAATTTGGAAAGCGCTTTGGTCAACTAGGGTTGTTTTCAAATGTGCTATATAAATAAATTTGAGTTAGAAGCGCTCCACCATGTTGGTTCGGACTCAAATATCTAACGAGGAGATGAATTGCCATGATATTCAAATAATAATCTTTAAAACCAAAACCCAGCTTGTTGATGTGTACCTGGTCATTTAGAATCAAATACACCAGCAGCAGGTGAGGCAGTATGTAGGAGTTTTTCACTTTTATTTAAGCTCTCCATCTAACACATTTGTCACACATTCAGGCATGCCAAGATTTAGTAGCTTATCACTATTTTCAAGGCATACCACCACTCCAAAAACTTACATCATTCATTTTATCTAATATAACGCTACATCTCTCTGGGGAGGGCTCTTTTGCAGCATAAAAACTTGACATGTTGGGTTTTAATATTTTACTTGGTAGAGGTGTGATAAAGTTTCAATAATGTGTTATTGCAATATTTTGTGATACCCTGATATTTATCTATTAAAGCTGCTAAAAGCCAATAGTTTGAACTGTAACTGTAACACAGTGCTCTTTGATATCATAGGTGTCTTTTGGTGCTTTACTTGGATCTTGATGTTTTTGGGAGATTTTCTACTTTTCCTCCTTTACACTTCGGAGGGAAATATTTAACTTTTTGCTCCACTACATTTACTTGATAGCAGGAGCAAATGGTTGCCTTACAGATTCAGATTTTACATTATGATATATGGTCTAAAATATCTCCAGTATCATTAGTTTCCTGTCCTTCACAAAAGGAGCTGCCCCCCCCAAACTAATGATTTTCCTAGGCGACTAGTCATTGCACGTTTACGGTATTAAAAAAAAAGAAATACAAAACTGTAATATAGAGCCTTTAAAATATACATTTTACAAGGGGCAGGAAGTGAGTCGCCTGCGGTAATGATTCTGAATGTGTTGGAATAACCAGCAAGGAGACACACTGTGTTAATTTATTTCAACACATGGGGTGCCAGTTAGCTCACACTTTTTACCACAGCAGCCCAGGTCCAAGTCTCTCTCTCTCAAAAATAAAGACCCCCAAAAATATCAAAAATTTACAGTATAACATCAACAAGTCTTGTTGTTTAAAACAGGGGAAATTATTTCCTACTTCACAAGAACAAATACCCACGGACTTATCAACATAATGGATGATCTAAAAAGTTACTTAACCGCTTAACTTAAAATTAACTTAAGTCCCTTTTCCACTGCATGGTACCAGCTCCACTCGCTTCGACTCTACTCGCCTTTTTTGGTTTTCCGAGAAAAGTTGTACATGTATCTGCTACCTTTACTTTCTTTCGAATCACCTCCATCAAGGTTCCAGGCGAGCTGAGGCTATACTAAAATGTGACGTGACAACACAGCTGGAAGATTTTCATACCGCTATGCTGTCTTTACGTTCTGAGTAATGTTGAAACGTTTTAACTTAAATCAAGAGGCAGCTGGTGTGTGTGTCGCGTTAAACATCACGTCACGGCAGTTACATGTGGCGCTGTTACCAGCTACATTGAGGGGTACAATCTCTGGATACTATCTGCAATGTAAAACGGAGGACAGCAGGCCAAAACTGAGTAGAGTAGTAGCGTTGAGCTGGTACCGGTAATGGAAAAGAGGCTTTACGCTCCTCTGCTGTCCTCACGTGAACCAGCCATATCTCTTTCTTCCCCGGAGTCCTTTTCGTAGCCACTGTAAATCACCTCGGTAGGCTACTGTATTCCCCGTCATCAAACTGGCCTCCGTCGTTCTTGGAGGCTTTGTATGATCCCGGTTCATATTCATGGGCAGGCTTCTGAGCCGGGTTCAGTTGCCCGCCCGCTCGCTTGGCTCCGGTTCTGGTGCTGCTCCTCTTCTTCCTCCAGGTGAAAAAGTCAGCTAACAGGAGTGCTAACTGAGTAAACCAAGTTACGGCAGAGCCTACAGGGGCAGCAGTACAATAATACATCTCGATTCTTAATACATCTTTATACATCCATGAGTACATCCACGTTACCAGAGAAAAGGTCTGTGTTGCAGCAATTTCGTTCTGCACCTCACTACTAACGAATGGAGTTAGAGGTTGTTTTTTATTTTCTAACTGACCGATGAAAACTTGTTCGACAAAGACTGTTCTCATCAATTCAATCATTTAGTCGACTTTCACAGGGCGTCCCTACATAAATGTGTTATGACATTGATACAATCGCAATAAAATTCATTAGAGCTTTAAAACTAAAGAGAAGATTATGGGGAAAATCAGCGGAGATGGTTGTTAAAAGCTTGCAGCTTAAATCCTATTTAATTAAATCCAAACCTCCTGGTGGTCAGACTAAATAGATACAGTTTCCATTTGACAGCGACAAAATGTTATTATCAAACTCCTGTGAAAGCCATAAAGTAAATATCATCATATCTCTCCTCAGCAGGAGGAATCAGATACTCAGTGTGGGTTTCCATTCAGCTCGTGTCTGCTCTTTATCCGATTACAAACAGGAAGTGGCCATTTGAGTGCTCACTGCAGGGCTGCATGAAGAGAGCATCAGTCACCGGCCACCATTAGCCACAGACCTGCTCGTCAGATCTCCTCCTTTAGTGCAATTAGACACACTTTGGTTCCATGTCCATGCAGCTCTGATGTGCAGTTACAGAGGCCAGAATGTTGCCTTTAGGCCCTTCTGATTTCCTGCCAGCCGGAGACACAATCACTAAGGCAACCGTCTCATGGGAGGATCAGTGCATTTCTATCCTGACAGAGCACCAGGGACTCTTGTTAGCAACTTCCTCCCCAATGATCAGCTGGGCTCTGCATTCAATTGATTTATCAAGCTTACTGTAAAATCTGTACAGCAGCAGTGTCATGCTAGGGTAATAAGTTCAACTAGTGCCCCCTGGAGAACAAACACCATACTGATGATTTCACAAAAACTGTAAAGTGTGTCTTGAGGTTCGCACTAGAGGAAAGGATCAGTGGGTCATCAAAATCATAACTGTTCTAGAGCCCTGCATGGCTCAAAACTCCAGCCCTAGCCTGGCCCAGGCCTGTGGTGTTCAAGCCCTAGCCCAACCCCAGCCCGATGTTGTCAACTATATCACTTTAAGCTCTCTTTCTCTTTCTGATCCACACAAAACACACAACACACTAAGAGATACATTTGTTATAGGCCTCAAACATAACTACCAGTGCCACAGACAATCATGCCCACAAATATTGATCCCGACTTTCCATTATAGAGAAGCGTAAGCATGCAGTAGAGACCCAAATTGACTTAATGTGTCAGGGCCCTCTTTTTCCCCTGGGAAGCAGGAATGTGAAATGTAAATGTGGTGGAAATCTTCCCATTAGATTGTGATATTATTTGTGTGAATTAAGTGTAAATTTTGATCTGATAGGTCACCAAAACATTGGGAATCAGCCTCCCATGAATATCCTTCAAATTTTATGGATATCTAGGACAACGTGTTGGACAAACAGTTTTGCGTTGTCTCCATCCGGCTCTGCTGTCCAGGGGACAAAGATCTCAGCTCAATGAAAACAAAAATTGACCTCACACAGTCTGAATAAACTAGTCTAACGGCTTTTTCACACATGAAAGAATTATGCATGACCTTCCTATGTCCTGTCGTCACCACCTACGTAAGCTTCGTTGTCCTATACTTGCAACTGTTTGGTTTGTAGCGATTGGGCAGATTTATTTCTAATAAAATTATTATGGCATTAATACCAGACCTCCTCATCGATTTGTGCTAATGTTGCTCATTTTGTTTTGTTGTTTTTGTTTTTCTGGTTTTGAGTCAGAGTCCAGACCAAAGGAGGTAGGTGTGAAAGGGCCCTAACATTTTGGTGATTCAGTGTCTTACTTAAAGGCACTTGCACACGACAGAATACAGCACTGGGGTGCTGGGGGAATCAATAGGTAATTGCAGACCAGTATCTAACAGATATCATAGTGTTATAGGCTGTTGAAATGTATTTTTAGTTTCAGTTCACACAATATGAAATTCAACTGGCAGAGAATTTGAACTTGATGTAGACAGAATCAAGCTGAGGAAATATAAAATATTTTTCTCGTTTACCTGTTCTTTGCTCAGACATATCCTCACTTAAATTGAAAAGCTTTTGTGTAGCTGTTGCACTGTATCAAAAACCTTTTGGTAACAGTGGTAACAATTTGGATTCACATGTGGAGCTTTTGTATTGACTTCGTATTTGCTGAACTTTTACAAAGCTGGCTGTTTAAAGTTTTAGATTCCAAAATGGAGGAAGCCATCATACATGCTGTGTCCAAATTTATATAATCCTAGTCAGTCATCAGACAGTAGTGGATTGTACAGATACAACTCTTAAATAAACAGTGTTACCTTCTTGCCAACTGTGTTATCTCCGGTGGTCCCTCTCCTCTGTTTACCTTTTGTTCTCTGCTGTTTCCCCCACCTTATTGTGCCTATCTGTCTGTTTTCCCCTTGTGAGTCTGCTTGGTTGCAGGTGGGTGTGGCTCTCCTCCCTGGCTCCTTTACTCCGTGTCTCTACACACCGGCACTTCATTCCCAATCAACCGCCTGTTATCAACCCCGGTCTCCTCGTCTGCGTATCTCCAGTGGTACACACCTTGGCTAGCAAACCTTGGCTTGCAAACCTATAGAAAACCTGTTTTGTGACTTTTCCTTGCATGAATCTATCCTTGTGTATTCTCTCTCTTCTCACAGACAGTCTGGACCTGCCTGCCAGCCCACCTGCTTCCCATTCACCGCTTCAGCCTAACCACACCGCTCCGTTTTCCCTGTCTGGATCTGGATCATCTCCCTCGCCCCTTGTGAACTGATTAGATTGTTTTCTACAATAAACTCCCTTTGTACTGAGAACGTCTGTCGGGCTTTTGGGTCCAGTTTAACGTACACATAACAAACTGGCTATGTTGGTGGGCTATTGCAAACTTGCAGCATTTACTGAGAATGTGTGAATTAATGTTGGCACTTGCTCGTTAACCAAGCAGTAGTGCTGAAATAAAATTTACTGATTGTCTCATTGCTGAAAATCATCATCAATAAAAAATTCTAGAAATCAGTTGGTTCTATCTTCTCCAATTGGAGAATTTGGTGCTTTTTTTTTATATCACTGTAAATTGAATCTTTTGTGTTTTCCAATTTGGTTGGTAAGACTGAATAAAAACAGAATTCTCACTTTAAACAATTAACAAAATGATTAACAAGAATAATCATTAATTACTGCCCTAATTGGTGCCGAATTGGTTCCACTGGTGTATTGGCAGTGGTATATTATATTTTAAATTCCAGCTCCTGTTTAAAGCAATAATAGAAAAGATGTGAATCCAATAAACACAGAAAATAAAGCTCTCTGTGTCCAACTCTACACCTCTTCAACCCAGCGCTTCTCGCTCTCCCTCCCACTCGCTCTGCCTCTCTCGTCCATGTTCACTTAGCCTCCCATGTAACTGACAGGCTGCAGTCATGGAGGTGAACAGCACGGCAGCCATTTTAATACCATCAACTCCCACGTTCTGCCAATTAGAGCTGCTGGCGCTGTCTGATGATGGAGCTATTAAAAGAGACGTTCGAGGTCTATCTGACAGATGGATTCATGCCTCCTCTGTCTCAATAAAACCCGCCCACTGCTCCACCCACAGCTGACACATCTCACCTCCACATATAGCACTGGTACCTTCGAAATGCAACAGCACCAAGGGGGGAGAAACTAACGTCTGAAAACTGTAAATACTGTACACATGTACAGAGGGACACCTGCTGCATGTGTGGACATAAAGATGTCGGATAGCAAAGGATGGTTATTAAAACCAAACACCAAATTTAATGTAAAATTAATTAACAGAGCTATTTACTGAGCTCAAAACTAATCCAAGCTGTAAACTAGCAAGAATCTTGAAGATGGAGCACAGATGTAGTGACAGTGATAGAAGTTGGGAGGAGTTAATAGTAGGTGGGATGGAAGGTAGTAGTAGATGGGAGAAGGTCGGATAAGCTAATGGTATAGGAGGTTGTGGTGGGAGGTGACCGGAGGAGGGAGAAAAGGTGCTTCTCAAGTCTCTTATTTGTCGTTTCCTCGCTCCTCGCTTGATTGAAGTTGTTCCGCTCCGCCATCTTGCAGGCCGTCCCAAAGCTCTTATTTGCGCTCCGAGGAGCAAGGGTCGAGGATTGAGGAGCGATCTCTGAGGGTCTATGAGCGAGGATACACCAGTGCTTCTTTCGTGGAAGTCTTTTACTGACCGACACGCCCCTTTATTGGGTAGCCGTTATATTGATTGGACGCTGCAGCTGATCGGACTGATCTGATGCACCAGGACAGTAACATTTAACTCAAGTGCATTACTGCAAAGTCTTAAATTTGAGTTGTTTTGTGATTCACTGTCTTGTTAAAATCTGTGTTCATTGTAGGTCTGAACAACAAAAGCCCCACACGCACAACTTTATTTATTTATTAGAAAGATTTTTCTTTCATTTCTCCCATCAACTTTTATTATGGAGACAATTAAAGTCAGTGAGGGTCGGAGAGTCTGTCAGCAAGAAACAAGTTTTACATAATTTATCGTCATTTCTGTTCAGTCACATGTGAGGCTGGTCATTCCTGTGTTTAGTCCAAATAGACGACGATAAAACATAGCACACATAAGGAGTCGAACAAGTCACTAAACTACACCAATATGAAGCGAGCAAAGCGTGTAATGAAAGCAGCCGGCGGCTCCGCGAGTAAAATCAGCTGATGAAAGTATAATTGAAAGCTGCCGCGCTAATTAAAATCATTGGATATGATGGAACGCAGTGATGATCGGCGACGAGTGATGTGACTTGCAAATAAAGTAGTGTTATGGGATATCAGAAGAGGAAATAAATGGAAAGCCAAAAAACTGAGCGTCAACTTTGATACAAGTTACATCATTTCAATTTCCTTGAAACATTTAGGCTAATAAATCCCAAGCCACCATGATCATATTTTGGGTTATTCAATAACGAATTTACAATCAGAATCAATACATATAAATGCAGATAATATCAGCAATTGTGCCAGTAGAAATGATCCTCTGAGCAGGACATACAGCAACCCATAGTTTTTCATGTGCAGGTGTTTGTTTAACAGGTAACAGAGAATGATGCTGCCCTGCACTGATAACTGTGAGACTTTATTAGTACCAACACAGTGCACAGTGTGCAGACCATAGACTGTATATAAAAAGGTGCTGTTAGAGCTGTTAGAGCCGACTGACAGCTGATCCATCTGTGATCAGTTGCTGCCATCATCAGAAACGGACGTGGCTTTAACGTGACGCTTCGGAGGAAAGGACGTCTCACGTCTCTAAAAACATACTTCCTCGTTCCTTCTCTCCTGGCTTGGTTTCCTCTCCATGCAACCCCCAGTGGGCGGGACTAAGACGCAAGGAAAAGACGCAAGTGAGGGAAACGTGGATGCAATTAAGAGACTTGAGAAGCACCCATTGTGAATTGAGGCGGTTGGGCTGGTTGTAGCAGGAAATGCAGGGGTGTGTGAAGGAGTCGGGAGGAGGTGATAGGAGGAGGCAGACTGATGGCAAGCGGGTGAGATACCAGGTTTGATCTAGATGAACTACTTCTTGCCTGGAAGGCGAATGAGATCAAGCTGCAGCAGCAGGGGGCAGCGACGGTAAGCTGCAGTGAAGTCAGACAGTTTTTAGCAGCTTTCAAGGAATATAAAGGTAGTCACGGGAATATTTACACTCTGTTAGATCCATCTGTAGGCTACCTGTAGTTTGCAGACATGTTTGGCTGTGTTCTTGGAGGAGTTGATAGGAGGGGGTGGAGATTAGGAGAAGTTCAACGGAGATGGGATGAGATAAGGGTTGGGTGGAGATGAATGTATGTTTGAGGAGATGATGCGAGACCGTGATGGTAGGTGTGACGTATGTGATTTGAGATAATGGGGAGGTGGTAGGAGGTGGTGGAAGGCAGGAAGCAGTTGGAGATAATGGGAGGTCTTGATTGTCAAATTAAAAGGTGCTGATTAGAGGAGGCTGTGAAAAGTCTGCATGAAAAAGACACAAATTCTGTCTGTCCAGGAATTTTCAGAGTTCCACCTATTTTTTTGTTTGTAGTTTTTTGGAATAAACTCAAAGATTGTGTGCCGATTTTACCAATCACTTAAGTTTGATTCAAATCTACCTTTGCGAGCCAAATTAAAGTAAAAGCCTCAATATCTAAGAACATTGAGTTTGTGTCCCTGCAACTTGTTCAATTATGACTACAATTTATAGCAAAATAAACAAAAAAGGGTCACAAATTTTGGAAAATTGTTTCTAAAAGTCTACATATGTTGATCCTAGATGGACTGATCATTAAACAAATGGCACAGTTGAAAACAAAAGCACTTTTGCAAGGCAGAAAACGTGTAACTGTTTGGAGGTCTTTGAGAAAAATAAGTTCGTTCCGAGAAGATTGCAGTCTGACTGATGTGTAGTCATCACTTTGTGCTTTCATCATTTAGGTGACGGACAAATAAAACACTGTAATTCAGTAATTCAACAATGACATTAAAAAGAAATGAGACCAAAATGTTTTTGCTCATTATGATGAATGTATTTGAAGTTATTGTCATGACATTCTTCTTATGTTATCCTTGTGATATCCACAGAACCTGGGTCAGCCTGCAAGTTTAAGACCCATATTTATATCCAGAACCCACAGAACTTGAGCTGACATCCTCACAGAGACTTACTATATTAGAAAATCAAACTGAAGCTGCATTTTTTTTGCAAAATCCAACTAAGTTGATGAAGCCTCTAATAAGGTGTTTGTGAAGTTGTTGATGTGCAGTGAAAATTTCAGACCAGGTAAAGTGAACATGAATATATAATATACTCATAATAAAGTTAGAAAGTGTTGGCACAGTCAACCAGGGCAGTAGCATATGTAGAGAATGTCCAACTACACTACATGTTTCACCATCCAGATGGACAGTAATAACCAGTAATTGATGTAAAATATGACAAATTTCAGCTTTAACTTATGTTCCTGTGACTGACAGCTCACCACTGACGGCCTGATCTGAATCCTGCTGCAGTAACCTCCACCCATCTGGCTCCCTGTGCAGCACAAAACAAACATTTGGAAATTTCTGCAAATAGAATCTGACCTACCTACACCAGCAGGTGTAGTTTGTATATCAGCACCAGATGGTTGAAATCAAGTATTTTGACTCATCCACTCAAAATGCAGCCTGTCAGTCGTGCAGTGGATCTCCGTGGATTGTACCAACTGTTCACCTCAGAGTTGTAACTTTTCTGCTTAGGATGCAAACAAAATATTGTCATCTTGTTCGAGCATTTACATTTAGTGATGGTTCTGTTTTTGCACTATATGCAAATATAAAACACGGTGTACAGCTACCTTTCACATCTCATTTCTCAATGTTTCTTTCACATCAGAGAATTAGATTGGCCCTTAGTTTGTCTAGAATCAAACAAGTGTGAAAGTCTTAAGTCCTGCCTTCAACCCGTAGAGGCCGCAGCAGTCATTACACTCCACAATATGTAACCGTTTCAATTTTTAGAGCATACTACTCCATCCATAAATGAAATGTCCGATCCTCATGAATATTTGTTCTTTTTCTTTTTCTGTAGTTTACTTTATAATATGTTGAAACATTTTGACCCAATAGTCATGTCAAGAGTCATGACAAGAAATGTCACAGATCATTGCAATCAAAAGGGTTCGTCCTCTATAATATGGATATGGAAACTGTATGTAAATCAGCCTTGTGAATGTTGTGTTAAAGTTTACATTGTGTCCTAATGGGGCACTAGAGGAAAGGCCATGTCACGAAAATCTACGTCAACATCTATATCCGCAGAATGGTTCATTAAAATCTCAGGCTTCAATATCCCAAGTATGACCTGAGCTTCATGCTACCCAAAGAATTCTTGCTATATAATAAACTTTTCTTGGCTTGTGGAACATGAAGATTGTTAGTAAAATTCATGTAAATCTGACCAGTAGTCTAGTCTGTGATGGACCAAAGTGTTGGTCAAGTGACAGTGTTGTCCTGATTGTGGCGCTAGAGAAAAGGTCATTGGTCAAATCACAGTTCATCCTCTAGGGAGAAGTAAAGTGTGGTAATTAACATTGAGCAAACTGTTTCTGCTGATGAAAATTGAGGGATAAAATCTAAAGACCCAGAAGAGATACTAAGTGGACACAGTGGTGAGGGTTTTCTCACCTGCTATTTCCGTGGTGAAGAAAGAAATTTGAACCTCGGCTTATAAGTGACAGCTCAAATTGTTATTTTTGTATTTGAGCATCTATAATTCCATGAGAACTGGACAAACTCCACCTACTGATGATCATGTGATCTTAATTGAAGGCTCCAGACCTGCTACTAAATAGACGTTGAGGTAAGATTGTGTTGTTACCAAGGTATCCATTAGATATTTCAGTTCTTTTCAATCACACCACTTTCATCCCTCCCGTTGTAACCTTCAACAGCAGACAGTTCTGCTGGGAGACAATAAGCTCTCTGTTCTTTTGATTCTTGGCTCTGTCTGAGGAGACAAAGCCTTTAATCAGCATGGTCCAATGCCGAGACTACACATGTCCTCCAATTTCACCATTTTCATCTCCTGCCTTTGAAATTCAGAACTTCACTAATGGCTTTCGCTTGTCACAGGATCAATACATTCCCTGTACATCCTGAGAGAATAACTTACTATTAATTTGTCAGACCAGATAGCTTGTGACAGCACCGCGCCTACCTTTTAAAAGCGTTTCAGCACATCATGTGTGGCTGTGATGTACTGTAAGCCTGAGTGACAGAGCGCTCAGGGAAAGGATGGCAGAGCTTGAACTTTAAACCCTCCATCTGAGTCCTAGAAAGGTCCCCCCTTCCTTGTGTAATCCATAAGCTCACAGCGTTAAGTGCAGGAGGATTATTAGCACAGAGGAGACGTGTGGAAGCAGATAAACCCTGGACCATATGGGTGTTCAGCATCAGCTCTCTGCGCTGGAGGAGGCTTTCTAGGCCAGAAAACTGTATGTACGGAAACCTCGGCATACATTGTCGCTTTGTCTGTTTGTCCGACACTCTGTGTCACATTTATCCATAACAAAATGGAATGGACAGATTTTTGCATGTTTTAAACTGGAGCGTGATGTTAAGACAAGAAAACATGGCCACCAGGAGCCCTTTGATTAAAACGTTGATGCTTTGTAGATAAAACGAGGTACAGTGAATGTTGTATTAATTCAGAAAAAATAAACAGGTGGAACATAATGAATGATTTATTGTTTCAATAAAACTTTAATGATGACTTGTGCTTGCAACTTTACAGCAAAACTTGGATCGGCTCCTTCATTCTTCTAATCTTTTTTATCACTTTCATTTTCCTTCTTGGCTAAATGGTGACAATTCCATCTGTCACAAAACTTTGGCCAATGTCTGATAATTGCTATTCTTCAAAGCAAATGAAGAATGATGAAATGAAGATTAAGATGAAATGAATGCATTTTCAGTGTATTATTAAATGTACAGAATATCTTTAGGAACTAAGTACTGTTCTGCCGTGGAAACCAGTTGCAAATAACATTTTACAACTTGTGAAAGGCTTCCTATTATTTTATGTGTTAATTTAAAGGTTTTATCATTTATCCAAAGCGACTTACAATTGCTATACATGTCAGAGGTCGCACGGCTCTGGAGCAACTAGGGGTTAAGTGTCTTGCTCAGGGACACATCGGTGTATAGGACACAGTGGGGGATTGAACCGGGGTCTCTCACACCAAAGGCATGTGTCTTTTATGTATCTCTTCAACTTCCCACCCATCCACACACCTGTTCCCACTTATCATCAGCCCTGCAGTCACCTGAGCTTCCCCACCTGCACGTTCCCTAATCAGGTTTTCACTACTTATTACAGGTCACTTGCTGTGTTCCTTGCCAGATTAAGTCACATTGCTGTGAGTTTCATGTCTGCTCTAAAGCTGCTGTCCTGTTCTTTTGTTGTTCTTGAGACCTGTTAACTGCCTTTTCTGGTTTTGACCCATGCCTGCCTCACTACCCTGTTAGCTTTTGTACCTCACTGTGTGAACTGCACCAACGTCATTGTTCATTAGCTGAGACAAACAACAGCTACAAACCTTTTTCTACTTCGACGGCATCACTGAGGTCACAGATATATCTGTGTATCTGACCTATGACTGCCTTTGGTTCAAATATAAATGTACGTGTACAATAGACCTAAATTGTTTGCAGGTACTGTCAAGCCCATTTAACTGCAGTCAATCCAGCTTTCTGTTGTCTGTTTGGTTGGCTCACCCCAGTGACTCACTGTTCTTCACCCCAACCCCCCTCATCACAGTTATGAATATTTTCGCATTAGTTGTGGGTGGCTGATAAAGTTGCATTGTTTAATAAGAAGTTTTTGTTGGTGGCGTCAGGTTGGTCTGTTTACCAGATCTCAGCTTGTGGGAGGCTGGCATCTGTTTCTCTCTGACTGGAAAGCTCGGAGTGTCAGCTTGTTAAAAGGAAAAAAACCCCTCAACAATGGGTTTGGAAATATTTAATATCTATAAATGAAATAAGAAATGCATTGTAAAAATATAACAAATGTTAATCGTAACTTCATGTAGAAAAAACGAACGTTAGAGAACGTTATGCAAGAGTTGAACAGAGTTTGAAGCCAAAAAGAGTAAAAGCAAAAGAGTTGTGCAGACTGCTGGTTTAGAGTCTTTCTCTGCAAAAATCATAGTCTCACTGACCTCAGAAGCAGCTCATCAACTATTCTTGAAACACATTGAGCTCGTGAACTCAGGTCAGAGGATGCGACATACTGACCTGATCTGAAATTGAAACAAGACAGGGAGCCTATGTGCTTTCCTTCAGTAAACTTAATTCACACTGAGAAATTACAAATCTGCAGACTTTACCTGCTGGTGTTTAGTTGGTTGTCAACTGACTGTGAATGCTGCACTCATGGGATGGCTGATGGTAGAGATTCGAATGGTTCCCACTGTCACAACTTGCTGAGTTTACGTCAGCAGACAATGAGGCTGTGTGACAGCAGAGCTTGTCTAATGAGGATTACAATTTGACAGTTTTAGCACCAAATCCGTCGCATGTGGGTTTAAGCACATTGAATGTCGTAAGGTGTAAATTTTGTTTGCATCTCCAGGCAGCTCCAACTTTGATATATCGGAAGTTTCAGAAATGGAGTTAATTTTTTAACTCGAGAGCGGGGCCACGCCTCAACCAGGGTTTGAGGTTAGGGTTAGTACTAGGTTAGAGTTAAGACTGTTTTGCCCCTACCCTGACTTCAAAGCTCTGGTTGGTTAGTTAAAATTAGAGATTCGGGTGGTGATTAAGAAGTCCGGATCCAGGTGCACCTGGAGACTGCCCCGAAAGAGGTCCCATGAGAGTTCCATCATAGTTCCTGGCCCTTTAGAGGGCATGGTGGGCCACAGCCAGCACAATGTTCACTGTCCATGCACAAGGTGATCTGGCCTCCAGCGGCTCCCCGCTTCCCCCGTTCCAACCTCCGGTGACGCCGGCCTATGCGTTGCTATGTTGCCGCGGCGAGGCAAGCGATCAGTAAGCTACAAGGGTGCTAACGTTGAGCTAACAGGTAGCTAACGGTGAGCTAATGTGTAGCTGACATGCGGTCTGTCCCTGGATCAGCCGACCAGGGAGACCCCATGTGTCCACGTTGCACCACATAAGCTGCGGCTAATGACATCTAGCAACCGGTTTCATTGCTGCTGGCCGATCTCGTCGGTCAGAGCGGACCACTGGTGAGCTATGGGTCGAAAAGAAGCTGTGTGAAATCCCTTGTGAGTGTGCGCTGCGCCCGCTCCCACAGGACGGTGGGGGGGAGTGGCCACTGCTCGCGCTGGCCCTGCTCTGTGCGCAGCTGATGCGGCCGCTGTCGTGACCCCGCTTGCTTCTATACAGTTCCCCGACTGTTACGCATGGGTCGGTCCCCTGCCTCCCATGTCACGCCACGGTAGTTACGTACTGTAACTCCAGATTCTATGAGTATAGACGCAGCCCTCTAAGTTGAAGGCCTCACTGGACCTTGGTCCTCAGTGCTGAAGAAAAGGCATTTTGGGAGCCGAAGGCCGGGTCTCACTGTGTGTGTGTGTGTGTGTGTGTGTGTGTGTGTATACAAGGTGCGGACGTAGGAGAGGCCCACGCTGTGGGTGGGCGTAGACAACTTTTCTCACTGCCACGCAAGCGTGCGGAGGGCTAAACCCAATAGTGATGCAGTGCTGCGCCTATACTCATAGAATCTGGAGTTACAGTACGTAACTACCGGTCTTACAGGGAGTACTTGCCAGCCTAACTCACACTGAGGCCCCACCCAAAGCCTTATCTGGCCAATCACATCGCTTAACCTGCAGTAGAGACCAATTCATTACTCCTTGAGACAGAGCTAACGAGACACACACACACACACACACACACACACACACACACACACACACACACACACACACACACACACACACACACACACACACACACACACACACACACACACACACACACACACACACACCTCCTCCAGCTGATTGATTGTGGATTCAGATGTAGAAAAGTGCAGGAGACGCTGCCAGTCTGTTTGCTTCTTCCTTTTCCTCTTCGTCTCCTGTGATGAATGGTTCTGCTGTGTCTTAGTGTAAGCACTATCTTAGAAAGCTCTGACCCAGATATTTTAATTGCTTATTCTCACTTACGGTGAGTCTCTATGATAAATAGCAGTTGTATTTCCGGCAGAAAGGACTATTTTTGAGCCCTGAACATCACAGTGGGATGCTAGAGTTTGTGTATGTGTGTGTTTGTACATTTAAGTAGGAAACATTCTGCTCTGTAATGAGAAAGCTGGTTTATGCCTGATTTTCAGGGACAACTTCTCCCCCCTCATCTGTATTACGAGTTCTTAGTAATGTACTTTACGAGTGTCTCGATTCCTGCACAGCAAAGGGGTGAATCTATAGGTGAAGTGGCAGAATATAATCATCTCACGCTAAACTGTCTGTGCTGTCTCTGACTGATGAGACAGAGTTATACTGAAGGCAGTAAGTAGAACATATGCTTCTTCAAATTGTTGTTTTTTCGTCTTTCATCTATTTGACCTTTATCTAATCAGGATGCACGAAATGTCTTTATCGAGGGAGTCATGGCTTAAATGGCAGCACAATTTATGCTCTATAATTAACACAGAAACAACACACACAAAGGAGAGAGATCCACAAAATACAGGCGGCATTAGACAGTATTATAATAGGAACACCATTACCTGAAAAATGGCATATTTCAAAGAATTGAACATGCCCATTTCAGGCTCTAAAACACTCATGACTTTCAGTTTAAAATCATTCAGAGTGACTAATGTCTGTAATTTCAGGTCCTTTGTGGATCATTCTGAGCAGATGGAGCTGCCCATATGAAGGTTTCTCGTACTGAGCTCTGTATGAACCACAGCACACACAGTCCTGAGAGCAACAGGCTGCAGTTTGACTTTGATGACGTGAGAAAATGTGGAGCCACCAGCACATTTTCATATGAAACAGTGATGGTTGTAATTATAGCTTGAGATAAACCTAAAGGCTCCACAGGGAGCAGAAATCAACACACACTGTGAAGTGATTATATATATATATATATATATATATATATACAGAACATATACATGATTTCAGTAATTTATATATAGCAGAAAGAAGGTAGCAGGTTGAAATCTATTCCTTGCATTGTTCTTCTAAATCTAGCAGATTTGAACTTGAAAGGAGTTTATCCAGTACTAAATCTACTTAGATTCTTCTTTCAATATGTCTAAGTAACTCGGTTAAGGGGAGAGTAAGTGATTCTGTAGAAGGATTGTTATTTCTACTCAACTGCCAAACAAATACATCCCTCCCTTCAGTGCTCCCTCAAAAGCTCCGCCCCCCACATTTCAAATCTCTGAGGTTTCTCCAGCACTTTCACACTTGCCTGGTCATATAACTTTCTTCTCTGTTTATACTCTTTAAATCTTTTTCTCTTTTGCTTATTCTTGGCTATATCTGCTTCTTCAAAGTGTCTGGACTCCATCATGTTCGAATGTGCCAGTGTATAGAACTCTCCCTCCCACTGCCCCCCTTCCCCGATCACTCCTATGCACTAGTACTAATGCCAGCTGTTGCTGATTGGCTGGAACAATGTTGTAGGGAAGGTCCACACCACTTTCTCTGATTTCTATTTACAGAGCCAGGGCTGTGTGGGGGAAAACCAGATTTTATTTTCAAAGCACACACAAAATGGAGAGCTAGCACACCATAAGGAAAAAACAAATGCTGAATTTAACAAAGTGTATTGAATACAATCACTTACTATCCCCTTTAATTTGGTTACTGGTGGTAACAGTAAGTGCATTTTAACTATCCAAGAGTTCTGTTGACTACCCTGTCACCTCACATGGTGAAAGGAGACAGCTGAAGGTGCCATTAGGATATGTTTCTCTGGCCTTGCTACCTTCTCAAACTGTACCACTGTAGGAGAAGATGCTCAGTGAAGAAGTGCAAAACACAACTTCCCTTGAAAAAACAGAAGGAGGAAGCAGCAACTGTAGGAAGGCTGTAGCATGAACTGCATTGTAGAGCCGGTAGTCAGAGCTTACCAGCCATGAGCAGCAACTGTCAGACTCTGTTTCTCTGCTGAAGACAGAGAAAGTCTGGCGGAGCTTTGACCTTCAGTAGAGGAACATTTATGGCCCTTAGAGAGAGTCACAGTACTGTGGGTACCTGTGTTGTAGCTGACCTAGCAGCTCTGCTTCCAGAGGCTCTCCTGTGTGTCTGTATATAGGGGGGCGTGTCAGCACATAGCCTGTAGCCACGCTGTTTATCACAGTTAATGCTACTGTTCGTCAGACCTAAACATCTTGTTAAGCTCTGAACACAGTACAGTTATCAGTGGGCTCATGTGTTGTTTACTGCCACTGCAGAGGAATAAATCTTGTTCATGCACAGTGTTGTTTTTCACCTGCACTTATCAGGCTTGCTAGTGCTAATGCAACCATCAGAGTCACAAACAGGAGCTCCGGTCAGCTATTGTTCACAGCAGCTGACATTCATACTACCGATTTGAGGGGCAAGGAAGTTGGGCTTAACCAAACTTTACAAATACAAGCAGACATATAGGCTACTAGACATGCTCATTTTAAGCCAAAATATCAGTTTTTACAGACAATGTGGAACATATGCCCCCAACAGAGGTCTGTGCAATTGTATGTACGGCAATTGTATGAACAGCAATTGTATGTACATAATGAAGCACAATACAACTGATTGTGGTAAAGAGATAACAGAAGTCATTTTCAGTAATCAGTTCCCACAGAAATGTATCCATTGTAATATTTCTTTCTAAATAAAATGCATAAAACAGCAGCCAGTGTGCAAGATGATCGCTATTGTAGTCAGCTAGCAGTAAATATGCAAACATTTCACTGATCTGTCAGCTTGTGCATTCTTGTGCGAGAATAGCGGACTCCATCAGTAAGAATACACAGTACCACATAGAGAGGCAATTACAGAATGCAAACACAATCAATGCCTATTACTAAAAAAATGCAGACCATAAACAATTTGATTTGAAATGTGATGATTATCACTTTAAAAACTACGCTTCAGAGATTCAGATGAATTGAGCCTTAGTAGAGGCTTATTTTGTCTTCAGGCTAAGTTAATATGAAATTAATGTTAATTAGCTCCAGCTCATAAAATCTGCCAGTGACAGCTGTTCAACTGGCAAAAGCGACAATCAGCAGCTCTGACTGAGAAGCTTGCTACCTGAATGTTCTCTTTCTACATCTGTACATTTCTTTGCTAATAAAAAAATAGTTAGTAAGTACAATACAGTACCATCATTAAAATTGCAGTTTTTCCCGTAACAATCAACAGTTCAGTACCCTTAGGAAAGTCACATAAGCTTGTGTGACTCCTAGGAACCCATTAACAGACAGAATAAAATATAGCACATGACAGAGCAAACAATAATATGCTCAAAGTGCACATTAGAGGCTAAAGATGTGAGTCGGTGTAACTCTGATGCATGGTGTGATTGAGGAGGACAAATGGCGACTGCTAGCATTTACTCAAATCTGACCAATGAGCAGGCTGCATCTCATCTTTGTGGCTCGACTGTTAAACTGCTCTCATATGTATTCCTGTTTAAAACTCTCCTTCCTTCCCCTTCAGATCGGAGGAGCACTTAGACCCTCCATCAAAGGATCTGCATTTGACAGATAACTGTAATTCCCTCCACTCTAGACTGTTTACTGACCTCACATGAAAGTAGCTTTGCCCTGTGCATTGTGGGAGATTTGCATCCTCTCTACTTTAGAGTACTTAGCAACACAGAAGTGCTGTGTCATGTGTTTTTTCTATACAAAAACTGGATGTGTTTGTGCAGGCAGAAGTTTGTGTCTGTGAGTGAGAAGTGCTTGTCACAAAGAATTAACCTTCCGCCTATGTGTGTGCATGTGAAATTAAAAATATGTATATGTTTATTGAAGGTTTATGTATATGTTCTAGTTTTTGCTGAGGGTGGCGCTAGAGGAAAACTCTAGTGACCAAAAAGTAAAGGGTTCATCCTCTGGACACCATGAAGTGGCAATCCAGTGATAAGATATTTGATATTACCTGACAGGTTGAAGTTTTGCCCTTTGGCGGTACAAGAGGACAGATGAAAAGGTCACCAAAACATTCATACTCTTGGCACTACAAATAAAGCACATTTTTTGAAAACAGTAGTTGTACAGATATCTGTAATGAAACAGAAAGTGTTGGAAAGTTTGGCCACATGGTGAATATACCAAGACCACAACACCATTAACACATTAGGATTCATCACAAATATGTAAAACCTAGTTTTTTGGAAATACATAGTTGTACAAATAGACCTAATGCCGCATTCAGACCAACTGCGAATTTTCACCTCGCGACGGTTTCCTCACGTGAGTATATTCGCTGCAAGTGTTCACACACAACGCGAGAAGGCGATTTTAACGTGATAACGTGAATAAATACAACTTGACATTACTACAACTGTATGAACCCAAAGTAAACATTTTGCTGTGAATAAATAGCAATAAACGGATTAAACTGATGCCGAAATAACTACAACATGATGCAGATTAGTTAAACATAGGAATTCATGCTTTGTCAGGTCTGCCAGCAAGACAGCAGGACAACAACTTCTAAAATGTTTGTTTTCTGATTGGAGTTTGGATCGATTAGGGCTATGCTATGCTAACTTGGTCACAGTAAAGTACAATGATAGCTGGAATAAAGTTACAGACACATGTTTTCTGAACTCACCAGGTAGTTCAACCTCCTCGCTTTCTTTAAATGTCCAGTTTTGTCCGGTTTTTACAAAAATATGAAGTGGTAGTCCGACAGAGCTAACGACGCTAACAACAACACTGGAACCGGATGTGCACGGAAGCTGCTGAGAAGCTCCAGTGATAGATAAATCAACGTTGAAATCCCCAAAACTAAAGTAAAAAGCTAATTTAATAAAAGCAGTTAATTCAGAGCTCCTCCCACGAGTAAAAGGCGTAGTTGTCAGTGCAGAATCCGACCGACTACGGGTGTCTATTTGTCCAATAGTTGCAGCGCTGCTCCCTGCTACTCTACCCCAAGTTTAGCAGCTCTCAGCCGGCCCTCATAGGCTATCGCTACTCGCTTTGCGCCGCACGACAGGAGATCGCGGCTCTACGCGTCTTTGCGTTGACTTTGTATGTAAACTCCCCGCCCCGAACGCTCGCTTCGCTTTTGGTCTGAAAGCACTCATGAATCAAATTGTTCATCAGGGTATATTTTGTCCAAAAAAAAGGTCAGGAGGCTTCAAATTCAAATCAAATTGGTGTGTTCTCTGTGTGATCACATTCATGTTCACCAGTTTCATAGCCTGTAGGATAATAAAATATTGTTTGTGCCATGAGGGGTGTTGTACATGGAACAAATGGAAATGGAACACTTTATTTAGCTCCATTCTCACAGTGTTAATCACATTCCTGAGAAGAGTCTTTTCCCCAAATAATAACGAGCAACTTCAAATAAAGGAAACATCTGTTTCCATCACCTAATTTGTGCATTCTCGAATAACAGATTTGTGTACATCCCTTGTGGTGACCTTAAACATATACCAATTTGTCCTGTGATATAGTTCATCTCCAGAGGAGCATCAATGTGTACGTGTTGTTGTTGTTGTTGTTCCATTAGTAGATAATGTGATATCAGGGTCATTTTTGAAGGACAAAGTAAATAATACAAATATTTAAAATTTAGAATTGAATAAATAGAAATATAAAATAATATATACAGTTATTTACATATATTATATTGTGATATTATATTGAGATATTGTGCCATGCTGACAATTTGTCCTGAGGGTTACATATGTCTCTTGGAGTAGGGCATGAATATGGTCTGTAAAGTTTGACAATTTCACTCATATTTCTTGTATACTTTATTTATACTGTAAAAGTGGAAGATTTTGGATTCGTGGGACTCGTAGGGTCACCAAAATGATTAGGATTAATCCTCCGGAGACTATCAACATTGAAAATTTGGATAGTAGCAAAGGACACAAAAATCTTTACACATCAACATCTGGGGACAGTGGAGATATATAAGAAATTTTCATGAAAATCTGGCTTGCAGTAAACCTTTTTAAGAGCTTTGCATGATATTTTATGATGGGTCAGAGTTTAAAAGGTCATTATCGGAGGGACACTTTACATTTCCTGAGAGGTAATCCGCTCATCACACCCTTTAAGGAGTTTAACAATATGTTTTTTATTCTTTTATAAAGGGTCCTCTTCTCTGGCAGGCGCATCGGCCTCTGCAGTGAAAACAAACACACAGGAGAAACACTGCCAAGAACCTCTGAGCTGGAGGCAACATCCAACAAGCAGAAGAAAAGCAGCTACTGTAGAAAAGGAGGATGGAAATAATTTATCTGTCTGCCGAGCCAAAACTGTAACATCAACTGAACCGATGCTTCAGTTTAACCCTTCAGATAAGAACTGCGTCGAGCAGCAGATAGGATTTACTTGACCATGTTCTTTTTTGTGTGTTTGAATTATCATCTTACAGAGATTGACTTATTGATAGAGAGGGAGCATTTTGGAGCTGTGTGAAAGATAAGCTGGAGCTGTGATGATCCTTTTGAGCAAAATAGGTTAATGCAGTACCAAACAACAGGACCGGGATTAAAAAAAACCAGATGAAATTTGGAAGATTAAAGCAGCAGCATCTCTGTCATGCTGATGCAGAAATCCTACTGGCTTTAAAGCATTCTCATATTGTCGGCTATAAAAAGATTTACAGTCGTATGCAGTTTTGGTTAAAATACATTCAGGGCACCAACTTTATTCCAACAGTCCATGACTGATAATCACCTTGCTATCAAGTCAGGGCTCCACGCAACTTTTTTTTACCCAGGGAGTACATTTGTTCCTAAATGAAAAGATTTAGGAGCACACAAATAAATTTAGGAGCACAGTGAAAAATGTTCAAGTAACACAGAATTATGGCTCAGAGGAACCTGCTAGCAGACAGACACAATGAACAAAAAGAGGAGCTGGATAACTTCAGGAGAAAATCAGAAGAAAAGTATGATGTAGATTAATGTAATGGGTTTGCATTTAGAATATAACAGATGCACTGATCCAAGCCTAAAAAGTTATTAAGAGTGAATCAAATGACTCAAGTGTAATGGGAAATTGCTCATAGTACCAAACCAACTGAGAAGTAAGCTATTGGCAGCTTTTAGCCTCTTTAAGCTAGTTATAATGTTGGACATCAGTGTGCAGCTGTGTGCACCTAATGTTAAGTTAATATAAGTTACTATAAATTGAGTTGTGCTCGGTTATTGCCAAATAGGTTTTTTTTCTAAAGAAAATGCTTTAAACCTGTACAAAGTTTCCTCCGTCTCATACCAACTACCTTCCTTCCAGTCCAATAAATCAACATATAAACAAACCCAGTTGTGTAACTGGGGGTGCGCAGGGGGCACTGTGGACTAGTTACACGCTGGACCCATTAACCTGACTCACTGATGAAGAAATCTGTCTGGCTGTAATTATGTTTCTGAGATGAGCCAAAATGTTCAAACCAGAAAATCAATCTGGGTTCCAACCACAAAATATTAAATTGTTTGGCAGCGTTCACCCTGAACACCTAGCTTAAAACAACACAGTAATAATCATCTGTCTCAAGCATATGTATAACTGATCCATTACACTGAGAGCTGTATGTGGGCCATCTACCATGCACCACACATCACTCTCTTCACTGTTTTTTAATCAAACAGGAGCCCAAAACAAACAACAAAAGGGTAATTGCGTGGATGCCATTTGGGCGTCTCTCAGACGCTTTCATTTTCATCTGTCCTCTATCCCTCCATCTGCAGCTGTCAATTACACAAAGAGAAACACCGATCTCGAACCAAACCAACATCGGGAGGTAACACTGAATTTTGTGTGACTCAAAATCATAGTTTAATCAATGCTTAGGGTAAATGGGCCCAAACAGAGCTAGTAGTTTACAACTGTAATTGATAACCTGTTTAAACTAAGCTTTTGTAATTTCCACATATTGGTATATTGCAACATGGCTGGCTTTTGCTATTTAGGGTGTCACAAATCACTGTCATCAGGGTGCAATTTTAAACTTACTGAGAGTAATACTTCAACCTATAACTATATCAAGCAGTTTCTATATTGAAGTTAAATGACTCAGGATTCGTGCAGCAACACATCTTATCATTTTTGTGTTTTTAAGATACAGACACAATTTTTTCCCCCCTAATCAGTCACATCAGCGCTGAAGTGCAGTTCAGTACGTTCAAACTGAACACGTCGCTGTTGAAATGCACTTCAGTACATAAGTGAAATCACCGTACAATGTTCTCAGGTTAGTAGTACGTTGTCTAGCTTTTTCATATTATTCTTATTATAGCTTTTTCATATTACAGAGTTATACGATTATGATTGTTTCTCTAGTATTTGTTGTTTTTTAAAAAACTTTAAAAAGGACATAATGTACTGTGAATGATAACTGAGCTGACATCAGTGAGGATCTCCGCTGCTAAATGCTCCTGATTCAGTCAGCGACTATGGTGATTGAGTATAGTCAGTTCACTCTTAAAATTTGTTAATAAAGATTTGGTTTTTGTATGTACCTTTTAACAGACACAAACTTTAAAAAAATATATATTTTTTTTACTCCTTCAGAACTCAACTTATTTCTGTCACTTTCTCTTCTTTTTCCTCTGCCCCTCATATTCATCAAATGGATTCAGACAACTTAAAAATTTGCATGATTTTTTTACTCAGTTGTCCACATTTTTTTGAGAAGCATGGATCTTTGCATTCTTTCGAATGTGCATCTTCTGGTCTACATTCCATTGACTTTGTATGCAACCAAACTGGTGACAAACTCTGCACAACAACATAATGACTCAATAGTAACACACACCAGCAGCGTTAAATGAAACATCAACACAGCCATGCCTAGCCTTATCTAAGCCTTAACAACAGCTTCATCTTGACGCACATCATTGCAAATTCAAATCAGGATATGCCACCATATATTTTGCAGAACCACATCAACACTCAAGAGAAGCACTTTTTTTTTTTTTTTTACCGTTTACTCCTCGGGTCCATACATCCCGGCTGCTGCACCATGACTGCTTCTTCTGTCTATCTGTCTGTCTGTCACATCCAGTGGTTTGGTTGCACTTAAAACATCCAAGTGAAGTGACCATAAAAAATGCTTTTCTGAGCGGGGTAGAAAGCACTAGAAGGAGGCTGAACTGGGCCTCTGTATGAGACTCTGTGGACATATGTATGCTGGCCTCAGGGGTATAGGATGGATTCTGAAATCTTCCTTCACTCAGTGTACACTATGTGTATGTGCACTTCGTGGTGTACAGTTTATTTCTTTTTATGCATAATATCTCACACAATGTTGGCTCTGCCTGCCCTGAAAGGAGTGACAGGAGAGTTGCATCATCTGTATTGATTATTGCTTGTTTGTTGAATTAGCGAGGGGCAAACAGAGCAGACATCCAGTGAACCGGAGAATGCCGTTGTCATGGGAATGTCGTCGTGCTGCAGGGCAACATAGAAAAAGCTGAACTTCTCAGTCAGCAGGTCTGCCCATGTGATGCCAGTCAAAGCCTCGGCCAGGTTTGCTCTTCCAAGGAGAAACTTTCTTTCCCCCCCCCCCCCTCACGTTCTCTTTCTGTTCTCGCTGCCTTCCCATGTGGACCCAGTTGGACACTGTTGCCATGGAAACGTAGCCGTGAGACTGTACAGGATGTGGCTGGAGCTCAGAAGAGGAGAGAGGTGTTTGTTCGTTTAGAAAAAGAAGTTGGAATGGATGAAATCCTTCTCTGGCTGGATGCAGACCTTCATTCATTCTGAGCTGAAAGACAAAATCACACAGAGCGTCAACAAAAGGACGAGTCCATATGGGACTGGAGCTCTCCTGAGCTCTCTGGTTTCAACTGAAGTATAAAAAAAATGTATTTTGATTTTACTAAAGCTGGCCTCTTTATATTTAATTTGTAACTTAAATGGAAACAGAAAGTACCTGAACAAAATGACGCCTGAACAAAGACGTTACTGCTTAGTGTTCTTTAAAGATTAACCATGCGCAAAAGCTGTCACTGAAATAATTTGCTTCAGAGTTTCAGGTTCTGCCTGTAGCCAAAGGCCAGAATGGTCTTCAGATAAGTCCATGTCATAAATTCAAATCAAAGCATAATTAATAAAAACATGGTGTCATCAGTCAACTTGTAGAACCTCAAGTCAAAACCATCATGGCGAAGCTCCTTTGGTTAGACCTGCTACAAAAATGGAACCAATTGCTGAATGATCTTAAACGTGGCCCGACTTTGGCCACATTTACATCTAAATTAAAAACTGCTGTTCTCCTGTGCTTTAATTGATGACTTTCTACTGCACTTTTATTTCCTCCATTGAATTTGAATACATTCTTAGAGCACTGTAACTGCACTACAGCTGTATTCTGGTCTGGTTCAGTTCGTTATTTTTGTATGTAGTTTATCACAATTTTAAATGTTTAAGCAAAATAACATCAATTGAATTAATATTTAAAATTGATCTTTTCACCTTTTTATTTAACTTTTTACTGATTATTTTACTAACTACAACAATATTTCAGTAACATCTTTTATATAATGGACATGCTTGTTTTTTATATACTGTTTTTCTTTTGTTTTTCATATTTTCACTTTTAGACTTTTGTTTTAAAGAGAGCGTGCATTGGAACTTTGCAGCTTACTGAATTGAATATATGTAAATCCAATTAATTTGGAATCAATTACCAATCTCTGTCTCTGTCTCTTTGTCCAGACTGAAAATGTAGAAGAGGGTGTTGTAAAGGAATATTACAGGTATATTTTTAGTTTTCGCCTCTCTCCACACTGCCCATGCAGAGTGTAAACCCACTGATGAATTCTCACAAGCTCCTGCTGCTTTTCTTTTTTTTTTGTTCCTGCTGAAGCTTTGAACCCAAACGCTCCTAGAAATCAACTAAACAAAAGCAGCTCAGAGACAAACTGCTGCAATGACTCTCCACTGTTTGGCATTACGAGTTAATTATATTTTCACGTAATATGACTTTATCACACAGATAGTGATCCATGTTCTGCATAAAAAGCTGCCTGTAGTGTCTGCAATGTCCCCTCCTAGATTTCTGAAGAGAGATTTTAAAGCGTGGAATTTGGGTCTCATCATGTGTGAAACTAATTAGGCAGGCAACCGTGTCTTCTACCAATATCACAAATTTTAATTTTTGTGAAACTCATAACTCAGAAACCATAACCACCAGCATCACAGTTACACAGTTTTGGGTCTTGGTGGGGGGGTTGAGTTCACGATAAACTATTAGGAAGTTATGGTTTGGTTGCATATATCTTGTCATTCTGCAGATGGTAAGAATTATGGATGTGCTGATAAAAGCATGGCATTTATTTTGGTAAAAATGTGAAAGATTAGAACAAAAAAGTCTCTGTATGACTAAAACGGAACAAATACATGTGAAGAAAACTGAGAAAACAAAAAACAAAACAAAAACAACTAATTGTGGTAAAGTCTGTTAGACCCCCCCCCCCCCCACCTAGTACTGTATTTTACCTTAAGTGTCTTCTGTTCTCACTTTAAGGGTTGCCTGAGCTGTCAAATTTTTTCTTACAAGACACAGCTGCAGGAACGGGGGAATTGTTCATTCTTTTCGTGGGACGGACTAAAACTGTGTCTCTGAGAAGAAGGAAGACAAAGAGTGTGAAAGCAGCGTGGAGATTTATAAAGCTCTGCTTAGAGCGAGGATATGTTTAGGTTCAGAGTTTTGTAGGAGGATGCTCCGGGGGGTTTCGATGATAAATGGTACAACAGGGATGCATTGTGTAGTTTGAGTGAGGGAGAAGTACTGTTTGCTGAATTGCTAAGATGTTTTGTTAATACATGTGTTTCCCTTAGAGGGGCAGAATTTTGGGTTGAATGCACTTTATGCACATGGAGGAACAAGCTGAGTTTGATTGGTCACTGCAGTGCTGGCCTGTATTTGTAAGACTAACATCCTAGCATCCTGTCATCCTTGGGAAGGGAAAAAATATCTTTAACATTTACCCAAAAAGATAAAACCACCACTGTGGAAAGTACAAATTTCTCCTTTCAGATTGGAACTAATAAAAAATGTCTTTGTGTTTCATTGGATTGCATTTTAATATTATTATCCTAACGGCTTACAGAGAGGGTTTAATGAGCCTAAAAGCATGAAAACCAAAAGTCATAGGTTCATTAGTCATAAGTAATATAGTTCTCTGTTGCTTTCCATTAGGTGACGCACAATTTTGTGGCCCAGACAACATGTTCATGTCAGCTTCTGTCGGGGTAAACAACAACAAACAAGAAGCAAGAGGTGGCAACAACATTTCTTCACAAACACCCCCAATGACATAACTGCACGACAACATGCGCTCCACACAGTAGTGTAAACGATTCAGTCAAACTGAATTGTAAATAAACCACCGTGGACCTCCATGTTCACACATACGATATGAGAGCGTGACAAACAGCGAAAGATCAAACGACTCTGACCCTTCATGTCACCAACATCATCATCTCATCAACGTGCAATATGACGATCAGAACCACTTCAATGTCAGCAACACTTGAGTGTTAAGTACACTTTACAGGAGCTGTCCATTCAGCCCCACAATATAAGGCAATAGACAATATAACTGGACGAAGCCACCCAGCGGGTTAGAATGGAGAGCACTGAAGCCAATTGTGGTCCTACAGGGCTACTTCCTGTTGGCACCAGTGTCGACTGTGCATGATTGCGCAGAATAAGCGTGCTTAAGTGACGTAGAGCGATGTCAGAAACACTGTAATTCTGGTAGCTGCATAGCTGCGCCAACAAAAAGTCTGTTGGCTCGGCGTGCTTGTCTGACTGTGTGTTTAATCAGCACACCTACAAGGTTCATCTACCAAACACCAACACAGTGTCACCGACACGCAGTTCTGCACGTTGGTTGAAAGCTGTGTCATGAGACTTAAGCATCAGATGCTGGGATGACAAGACGAATGAGACCAGGTTATTAATCTGTGAACTTTCATCATGTAGGCCCTTCAAAATGTTCACCCATCTCTGTTCAAGGTAATCTACCTGTGTGTTTACCTCCTCCTGTACTCACAAACTGTCCATGTTTATATCTGTTTGTCACAGGGGCTTCAGGTGATTTGAATTGACAAAGGTTGTCTTTACGTAGTTAATGCACCTTATCAGCGTGGCTGGTGCTCCTTTACATGTTTAAGCTTCTGCTGGGGGACTCTTTCTGAGAGTAGCACTGATATTACTCCTGTAAAACTGACCTGTTTCCTTCTGAATCCATTTAGAGCGAAGGTCAACCATGACAGAACGTAATTCTGTGACAGTGGAATCGTTTGTTCCACACTACAACCTTGAAGTTGAAGAGAAACACGTCAATTGTCGTGGATGCGCTCAACAGCTGGCAAAAGTGACAGCCACCTAGTGACAACATGCCATGGCACTTCGTAATAATCCATTTCCAGAAAATTGAGAAAAGTGAGGCTTGTGACATTCTTGGTCGGCGATGACGGTTTTCATCACAAGTACTTCAACAACAAAACTCGAAGGCTTTCATTCGGTGTTAAAGGCAGTTGTGAAGTCACCCTGTATCAGCTGTGTTTGTTTGTGTCTGTTTCAGTTTCTGGTCAGCCAAATGATGCTTTCCAAGATTCAGCGAAGCACATGTATGTATCCCCTAAACTGGTGAAGTAATGTACTGCTGACCAGAAGAAACTTTTCTTCCCTTGTTTGAAGCATGTTTGAAGAAAAAAAAAAACAAGCCTCCTCCCAATCACTCCTGAAATTTGAGAGCCAAAAACAAAACATGTGAGCAGATTTGGTTTTCCCGCCTGAAATTTGTGATTCCAGAACCTGGATGTGTACAAACACACTGAACCGACAGCTACTGGACAATTTGCTGAATCTCACAAAAATATACGTACTGGATAAGAATCGCATACAGTTTATTTAATTTTATTTTCTTCAGTTTGAGATTAATGTGAACATGTGTAAACATGTGTATTTACCGATACAAATAATTATATTCATAATATTATAATATTATAATATTCCCACAGCTATATAAATGTAATTACTTGGCAAATTTTGTTTTACTTTCAAAACCTAAAATAATCAAATATAATGCACTGCTGCTGGTATGGCTGCGCAATAAAACAATAATTATCGCAGTATAATTTTTTTCAGTAACAACATAACAAATATTGAATAAATGTTTGATTTTATTCACTTAAGTCACAAATTAGTACTTAATTTTTTTTATTAAGATGTTTCTTTTTTTGCGGAAAAAGGACTGAAAAAAGTTTACTTAATTTTACTCATGCATATTTATTAAAAAATATTTTGTCATAATTGCTTTGAATGTTTTACCTTTACGATTTGTGAAGATATCCACTGTCACTCCATCAGCAAGTATTGACCTTAAAGAAGAGTTTAAAAGAAAGAAATAACTATTTGATGTTTTTCGTGATAATTATCGATATGGAAAGATATGAAACTTCTTATCTTGATAACATCTTTGTACAGCCCTAGCTGCTGGGCAACCTGTTCAGAACAAAAATGCTTTACAAATGTCTCTAATAGTCACTTTTTTTTTACTTCAAATTTTATAGCCAATACTCCAGCAGACCACTTCAATTCAAGGCTTAAGAGTCTTTGTTTGGCTTTGCTTCTTTCTCCTTTTCTAAAATATTTGAATAGTCCACTGCTGCATTCTCTAGCTCTGAACACCTGTAGTGCACTTCATGTGCAGGAAAATGAACGGTGAGTGAATAAATTACGGCATGTCAGAATAAGAACAAATGAAAAAGAAAAGCTGGACAAATGCTGTTTCATTTGAGACCAACACAGTGAGGGAAGCAGAGTCTGAGCAGAAAGTCAGAGAATGAACCGCCAGAGCCCTTTTTGGAATGAACAAATTAATTTTAGAAGTGTCAAAAGAGAAAAAGGACTGGAAAGTGTTTCTTGGCGCTAAGCAGCATTAATGGCACTGAAAGGTAGCGGCGCTCTTTAGCTGATTAGTGTATTAATTGTTTGATAGGTGTGTTTGTCTGCAGCTAATCCCCTGTGTTTACAACAAAGCATGGATCCTAATTAGAGTCAGCTAATCACACCACAACACACACTTGTCCAATCAATCAGAGACTACAGGAGAGATGAAGGAATGGTGGGCTGATGGAGAGAAAAGAAAACCTGAGACTAAAACACATTAGAGAAGCCTCTGTTCACCTTCTGAAATCTTCCTTCCTTTTCTCTTGCACTATATATATATATGCATTTATCTTCTTCCACTAACGGCTTCAATGCTACACACATCATTCATCCCGGTTGTCAAAGAAGAGTCAACAGTCATTGTGCATTTTATGTCGATACATAATGTGTTGTTCCATGCACCTCCAGCCTTCAGAGCAGCTTCAGTGCTCCTTGTCATAGATTCACCAAGTCAGTGAACTCTGCTGGAGGGATGAACACCATTCTTCCAAAACATGTTGCCTCATCTGGTGTTTTGATGGTGGTGGAGAGCGCTGTCTGACATGCCGCTTCAAAATCTTCCATGTTGCGTTGGGATGGCCGTAGCACTTGATTCAAATAGTTATTTTATTATATTTCAAATAATAATTTCTACACCAATGTATTCTGATTCATCTTTAACCCGCACAGTCCCAGGCCAAAAACGTGTTTGTGCTACTGGTGTTTATGTAACTCTCATATAAGTCTCATTTTGGCTTTAAAAATGAATGTGATGGGTTTTTTTTCAGAATATCCAGGGTTATTAGAAAATGAAGAAATATTTAATGGGAATTGCATTAAAGATTTATGATGATTTATATATTAGTAGACTTTAGGTTCGCCTATTTCTGTTGCATTTTACATTTAATAGAATTTTCAGTGTCTATAATACAGGCCATTAGGCCATTCCAGCCCTCTAATCCGACTAAGCCGATAAATCTGTGAGGTTTATTTTACAGAAGCCTTATAATCAATAAACAAATTAGGTGAAAACTGATTAGGACTTACTCAAAGTAACTTTTACTCATGTAGAAGCATGTCAAAGTATGTCACTCTCTGACTCCCTGACATCATGGGGTCAAGAGTCAACAGCAGTCAATAGTTTCTAAACTCATCATGAACGAAAAATAACATAGGCAACTATTTACAGCATATGCTTGTAAGGACCAGAACTCATTAGGCTGTCGATTGCAGTATGTTCTCCAGGTAGGCTGCATAAAATTGACTGTATTCTTGGTGCAATTTGGCTTCTCCATCTTACTTTCACAATCGGTATCAGTGATCACCTGGATTAAAACTTTGTGTTGTTTGTGTCACTCATTCCTCTTAGCATTAATTGGCTGGCTGGTGTTCAGTCCCTCCAAACTAGCTTTTAGTACTTGATGGTATAATATTAGCATTTTGTCAGACTTAATCCAGATGGGTTGACATTGGCTTCTGTTCATGTTAACAGATACAGTTCACAAATCTGCTAATTGCTGTTTAGAGTAATGTTTTAAAAAAAAAATTTAATTCATGTTGCTATTCACACTTCAACGGTTTAAACTGTTGGGATTCAAGTTATTTTTACATGTACAGAAATTGATCTCTGCCAACGTCTTAACAAGCTCATTTACTCAAGCTGCTAAAAAACTCCAGTGTCTTTGTGTAAAAAGACCCCTGTAGCCATTGGTAACCTCTTTCAACAGATTTTTCAGACAGATTTGGTGCAGCAGCAAATCAGGCACAACTGGGGAAAAAATATCTAAAAAGTGTTCAAAACTCCTTTGAAATATTAAAATTAAAAAAGATTTTTACTTCTTCTTCTGTTAAATTCGACATAATAATACATCCTGTTTTATTCCTGTACCTCACCTTTCATTACTCGATCTTTTCTCTGTTTGTTCCAGTATGTTGCTTCCCATTTTACTGAATATTGCAAATCAAAAATCTGAAGTGAGTCCATAAGTAGAAGGTGTATCATTGCCTTTAAAATTGGATTCACCGCTGAAACATCCAGTTTGCAGCATGACTTGACATCAACTCCCAAATCCTAATTCATCTTCGTTCTCCTTATTCCTCCTCCTCCTCCTCCCATCCTGAGCCCTCAGGCCTTTTCGGCCACTCTCTGTCCCTCCAGTTTTTCCAGTCGAGCCGCTGGGTCCTTCACTCAGCCCTGCTTGCCTGCTCCGTTCAGCCCCTTTCAGACAGAGAAACTGATAGAATCATGTTACATGTATCGTTTTGTTTTTTTTTGTTGTTGTTGACAGAAATGTCACTGAGTCCTCCGTTGCCATGACAACAGATGTGAGTCAGCCACTTGCCGATGCTGGGTCGGCTCTTCCCATGTTTTGTCGCTCACGTGCACGCCTTTTAACTCTCACAGCTGAGAAAGTATTTCAGTGTCTGAATGAAAAAGATAATCGTTGACGCTGGATCTGTGTGTGGTAATTTAAGCTAACTTTGATTTGAAAATAATGTGAATAATAGACTTTTTGTTCAGAATGATGCTGCTACAAGAAAGTTTTAAGAGTCCTTTAACCCCTAAACAAGACCCTTTCATTTTATAAAGTTATGAACTTCATGAATGTTCATTCTTGTGTTATGAGAAAGTGATTAGTTTGTTAAAGGAACAGCTCGGCATTTTGAGAAATGCACTTATTCGCTTTCTTTCTGATGAGAAGACGGATACCACTGTCATATCTGTATCTGTAGTGTTAAAGCGGAGACTAAAAGTTACTGCTCAGTTACAGGAAGTTCCCATGAATGTATTTGGTCACACTCCAGATGGGGGTTTCATGCTAATTTGGTGATCCTCAGTCGGTACCGGTAACACGCAAAGAAGCTAGGACTGAAAAAATTACTTTTATTATAGATTTATCTGCCGATTATTCTCTCGGTTGACCAGTGAACTGTTTGATCTATGAAATGTGAGATTCAAATCCTCATTTTTTTAGAAGCGCATCCCAGTAAGTGACTGATTTCTCCTGTCCTTCAACTGAAACATCGACCAGCATCGTTTTAGCTGTAACACAGCTGTAAACAAATTTACTTTGTAAATGTATGAGGCAGGAAGCATTGAATATGTACAATGTACAATTATAGAGAAACAGGTTTTGTTTTTTAAAAACAAGAGTTTCTGCTGCTGTTAAATTGCACTTTAAGGCTTATACAGAATATTGATTTGGGTGTCTGCTTGATTGAAAGTTGTGGTAACCAATCACAAACAGCTGTGCTCGTCCCATCTGATCTCCTCAAAGCATTTTCCCACTTCTTCCCCAAAGCAACATCCTCCGTTTTGTGAGCTGTACATGTCTATCCAGAACCCTCTGTGTGACATTCAATTATTTTACAGGCTATGATGACACTCAAAAGTGTAAAAGTACAATCAGTATATGTGCACACATTCAGCTGTGGCGTTTCTGTTTATCAGAGCACCATATTTTTGTGCAGGTGAACCTTCATGCAGATGTTCTAAACATATATTCTACACATTAAAAGCAGTGTTGCACAGCAGTCTGATTAGATATTTGCAGAGCAGGATGAAAAGACAAAAACACAACACACAAACAAATGCGAGCACCGAATCAAACTAAACCCAAAAAGTAGTGAGGCGCCATGAACCCAGAAGCTTTTAATCCTGCCTCTAGTCTCAGCAGCTTGTAGAGGAGACGCAGCAGAAGAATCAGCATCTTTCTGTTTTTTTCCCTTCTTCCCAACAAAAAGCTGCATGTGTACTCAACTCTCACCATCATCATGTAAGCTTCTATTCAGCGGGGCGTCTGGCAACTCAAGGCAAACTCATCTTTCCCTCCAACGCTGCAGCTGTCAATCAGGACCCCCACCCACCCCTCCACTGCCTGCATGCCTGCCTAGGAGGAGATTGCCCTCTGTTGTCTGCTGTCAGGACTGCAGGAGGAGTGATGGGTGGATGGATAAATGGAAGGATGGATGGACTGTTGTTTTTCCTCGATTAAAAAAACACGTCAAAAGCACAAGATTGTCAACATCGTGGACATCAAAATAGAATTTTTAGAGTATTTCAATAAGAAACACACATTTTGCAATAGGCTCATAGATATTTTTAGAGCCATACCAAACTGACAGAAAAACATAATTGACATACTTATAACTGAATAAAACTAGAAACCTATCATATCCTCTTTCAATAACTAGCGACCAATTGACCCCCTTAATTACTGTGACCTTGCCTTTTGAGCTTTGCATTCTTGCAATTCAGTTATGATTAGCAACATAATTCAGTTAACATTAGTTTTAAATGTTTCCAGAATCTTGTATGATGCCATACTAAAAGACTAGGCCAAAGCTAACAGGCCCTACTCAACAAGTTAGAATCCTCACAAGTTGATGACCCATGTAAAAGACACAGGAAAAAAGAAATAGCAAAGTTCTTGTATTGCTCTGAAAAGCTACTTGTGCTGTGTCTCAATCCAGATACTCATAGTACACTATGTACATTTTGTACTTACTTTTGTAATGTGTGAAATCGAACACGGCTGAACCGCTTCTTCTTTTTAATGTTGAATTGCAACCAGACAGAGGATTACAGCCAAATTAACCCAGTAAAAATAATGGTGTCTTCTACTCGACAAAATGTGGATCTAAAAAATGTAAGATCAGATTAACAAATAAAGGCGGTTAAACCTGTCCTCCAACGTCAAAGTCCTGTTCTTTGTGCACCCAACCAACCACCTCCATCCTACTGTACGTGAATGCGTGATTGACAAAAAACTGCTGAACTCCGCACATGAAGTAAAATAACTAAATAAAAAAATATAAAGAAGGATTTCTGTGAGGATTCTCTGTTATCCAGGTCATGGTTATCCAAGGTGGGTTAACAATCCAGGGCAACTGGACTTGGTTGAAGATACTTTGCCTCTTATCCAAGATGTATCTTCAGTTTTGATTGACTGTCAGGGAATCCCAGCTATTTAACCTCTGTGGGGTCGTTGTTACTGCTTGGTTTGTTAGTACTCCTGGCTGTTAACGACAGTCGTTACGGCCATTGGAGACACCTGAGGCAATCGCAGACACGGTCACACGAGGCCAGATGTGAGTGTTAGTTTAAGCTCCTAGGAAGGGATGAAAAGAAAGCATTGAAGGTGTTGGGTAAGCGGTGTTGCAGACCTCCTCCCCTGTTGAGAGATGGGTTCTTTACTCTGGTGTAAATGGCTCTTTGAATCTTTTTAAACCACCTGTCCTTCCTGGCCGGAATATGTACATTGTTGTCCTCCAAAGACAGTCCCTTATCCTTCATATGTAAGTAAACTGCTGAGTCTTGACCTGAGGAGTTGGCCCTTCTGTGCTGAGCCATTCGTTTGCATAGTGCTTGTTTAGTTTCCCAAATATACAGGTCTGTGCATTCCTCACTGCTTTGGACAGCATTCAGCTAGACTGCACTTCTTGTGTTTGGGTGTAGGGTCCTTCAGGTTGACCAATATCTGTCTTTGCGTGTTCTTGGGTTTAAAAACCACAGAGATCTGGTGTTTGTTGAGTTTCTCTGATACTCCAGATATGAATGGAATCTCAATATTGTTGCGTTCATTTTTCTCGTCCTGCTTTTCACAAATGTCCAGTTTGGATATCCACAAGCTTTAAGTGCATCCTTCCGGTGTTCATGCTCCTTCTCCTGGGCTTGGGCACTTGTTGGGATGTTATTACCTCTGTGGTTCAGGGTTTATGCTCCAGTCTGGTCTGTGTGTGTAGTTTTCCTGTATAGGCTTCTGTCCTCGTCACTCTGTACAACACAGTCCAAGAAGGCCGGACTGTTGTTGTTGACGTCCTCTCACGTGAACTTGATGCTGCTGTCCACCAAGTTGATGTGTTCTGTGAAGTGTCGTCTACATATCTGTACCAGTAGCTCGGTGATGTTCCTGTGAAAGAGTTCAGGGCTTATTAATAATATAATATATATCCTATTCATTTTTATTAGAACCCAATTCAGAAGGCCTCTGCTGTTCGCTTGAGCAGCTGTACATGAATTAATGACTGAGGGGCTGCTGGTTGTTGGATATGAGTGCAGCTGTGATGTGTATTTTTTATTTTTCTGTGTCAGTCTCCTTTGGGAGAAGGATCTAACATCCTGTACTGTATGTGCTCGTCTCACCACAACCACAGCACTCCGACGGCTTTTTTTAACATCTCAACATTAAAAACAAACAGAGTGACAACAACTTCTTCATGTCGCCTTTTCCTTTTTTTCCCCTTTTTTTTTGTCCCCCCCCCCCCCCTTCTCCCTCCCTGTTTCATTGATGTCGGCTTTTCAAGAGCACAGGAGTAGCACTCAAAAGAGCGTCGACGCTGTTTTCTCTCCCCTGCCTTCCCTCTGCATCAACACAAAGAACGCTTTCAATTTTTAATGCACCGACCTCAGAGAGAAGACGCCCCAAACAAGAAGGAGAGGAGTAGTAATGATGAACAGCCTTAAACAGATGAGAGGTTGTACTTTGCTCAAAATATCCTCTCTGCTTTCAGCTAAAAAGACAGATAGGATGCAGTGAGCTGTACGGATGTTTCTGAATACAGTACTCGGAAATGAACATAATCTGTTTTGTGCGAATATTTGTTTTTTTCTGCTTTATTAGGAAGCCTTTTATATTGTTTTGCTTCACAGACAAAAGTGGGGTTTTTGCGTGTTTCAGCCCTGTACGTAACATGCTATTTACATTACAATCCAACATTTTCCAAAACATATAAGTCTTTTGTTTCACGTTTAGAAATTGCAGGTAATGGTTAATACTGCGTTGCTGGGCTAGGTGTGTAGATCCTGATGTGGATGAAATGACACTTATCTGCTGAAATGTAGGGGTGGGAAATATTAGGATTTTAGTTTGAGATTGTGATCTATGGCGTCCACAATCTACTTTCCAGGTGAATCGTAGAGTTCACGATATTGAATATCGTCTTACTTCTGTCTCCAAACTTCACATAACCTCACTGACTAGAAGAAACCAACAAACCATTTTGTGATTAAATAGATAGTGATATATTTTTTTGGCCGTATCATCCACCCCTACTTATATGACAAACCCTGTTGTATAAAAACAAACCCAGAAGACAATGAACACTAATTGAAAGTTCAACTTTTCCCCAAAAATATCACCCCACTGGTCACGCTAGAGGAAAAGTCAGGGGTTCATCTTCTGGCAGGGCTATGAATGCATAGATCTGGTGTTTAAATTTATGGTCTTCATTTTTTATTTCTTTGGCAAGTGACCATAGTATGCGCGGGATGAGCTGAAGGTCTACCCGTGGTCCATTGAATCCTGATAATGGACACCTCTTCTTCATTATTCGTTACATGTTTAGCCATATTTTTAAATCTTTATACGACACAAAATCTTGCCTGCACATCTTCTTGCGCAAGCCATTTTCAATTTAGTGGTTATGGGTTTTTCAAATTCCTGGCTCCAGATAGGTCTGGCATTGTGGCGAGCATCAGACATGGCAACTTTGGCATGGTTTTCAAACTGCAGTTTCAAGAAAGACTTGTTGTTAAAAAGGGATTGGGGGAATGGTTTGGTTGGCCTTGCCCCCATGATTGACCCCAGATGGAGGCGGCGGCTGCAGTGAGCTCGGACGTCTGTCCATCAGATAAAGTGGAGGAAACCTGCTGGCTTTTCTCTAGCAACAAAGACTTGCTGATAGCAGCCTGCTGCTGCTTTAAAGTGTAAAAGCCTCTTTTTTTCCCCCATATGCTCTTTCTTTTTGTGAATCTACCTGAAATCTGCTTGTCCCTGCTTGCTTTGTGAACATGTCACGGTACGTGGCAGGTACCAGCCCCCAACCAACACTTTCTGTCAGCGGACAAGACAAGGACAAAAGGCAGAAGTGCAGCCAGACAAGGAGATGTAGTGGAGTACAAGTGTTAACCCTACCAACACTGCAGCAGAATAGCTTCGGTTTATCTTGTCTGCTACGTGAGTTACAGGTCGCAGACTTGACCTCACCTGAAGAAAATTACAAAATAAAGTAGACAGAAGCTTCTGGGATGAGCGTGAGGATGAAGACTCATGTGAACAACAGGACATATTTCCACAGATCCACTGTGAAAGTCTGGATCTGGCGTCTTACGCTGCACTTTTATGAGCAAGCAAGATGAAGCAGCTGGTTTTTAAAAGCTCCTGTTGCTGAAAAGTTAGAACTGTAATTTGTGTAATAGCTAATTCCTTATTCAAAATTTCTTAGATCAAGTCTAAATGTGGGAGATTATTTCACCTTTGCAATATGAAAAATCAATTTCTACTGCTTGCTTCAAGATACTGACTCTCCTTTCTTTAAAATTCCAGGAAAAGATCTCACCAGAAAAAGAACTGTTGATTCCTTTTCTGTTATAAAAGATGAAATTGCTTAAAATGCATATTGTTTGACAGCGAAATGAATAATTGCAGAGAACTTTCCTGGGATTTTCTGGTTATCAGCAGTAAGGTTGCTCTCACATGTGGGAAAAGATACTCTATTAACATCAGAAATGTCATATTAAAGCAACGCTGTCTTAAATAAGGACAGCTGTACACATGCATTTTTATGATCACATTACTTATGATCACAAACTAGCATGTCGACAACTTTGCTAACACAGCTAAACATTAAGCAAGTGCGACAACACAAGACACAGCAATATTATTTACTAGTCCAGGTTGCTGAGTCCCGTTATGTTGTGCTCTCCTCCGACTCTCCACCACCTGTTATTTTATGGTAGAAAAGTTACATAATGTTGCTTGAAACGTGGGTGGCATGCCAGCCAGCAACCGATGCAAGAGCGCTTTCTGTAATGTTCCCGATATTCGAGTGTGTTATCCAGGAAGTCTGCTAACATCAACTCTGATGTTGCCCAAGTCAACAACTTCGCTAACATGTGCAAACATCAAGAAAGCGCAACAACACAAGACATAGCAAGCCCGCTAATAAATTATTACTTACTAGTCCAACAGCAAGAAAGCCAGCTTTGCATCTGTCCTTCTTCCTTTCAGCTCTTTTAACTCACGTCAAAGAGTAAAAAATATACTTTTGTTGGGTCTCTTGCTCGGTCAGTCTTTTTTTCTTCCTCTCTTTCCCAGACAACATCTTCTTCGGTCTCTTTGCAGCGTCTGCCATGATATCCGTACTGAGAATAATGACCTAGCTTTTTTTCCAAAGAACTTGCGTTGTCACGAAGGGTTTCCAGTGCTAAGTTAAAAGTACTTCCTAATGAATTAAGATGAGGTAAATTAAAGACATGAGCACATATGGTGAAAATACAGTTTATTCTGAATGAAAGATTTTTCTGACTAGGAAGTTGTTAAGAAGAGAAATAAGTTAAATGAAGTGGTTGTTAGTAAATATAGTGGAGCACAAATCACAAATTTACCATCCAGTGAGTTTTTATTTTTTCAGAATAAATCTTATGAAACCCTGAGTGACCTGAATATCCATGGTTTTGTGGGTTGTATCTCAAGAACCAGTGATGTTGTGTTTTCTCAAAATTGAGAAATTGGGAGAGTTAAGCTTGCTCTTGAAGCTTTTAAGTTACAGAGAGGTTTTATTTTTGACAATGGCAGTGAACCACACTTAAGATTAAAGTTATTTTTTCTCATCCGTTTTCAAACATTAAAATTAATTTTTTATTTAAATTGTTCAAATTGTTTGTATTAGAAGTGACAACAGAAGGGAATATACACAAAACGTTTATTATAATCCTCCAGTGCATTGTAAAACTGAGAGGTTGTGTGTATCGATTGTGTGTTCAGACCGAAATCCAACATGGTGGAACATTAATGTAGATTAAATCAGCAGGTCAGTAAAGAGGCTTGTTGGGTTTGTTAGAGAAAATTTACATTAGAGCTGACAGCTGCTTGTGCTTTCTAAACACCTCTCACACCATCAGCCAGTAAATATAATAAACTTTAGTGGTGCTCCATTTCAGAATAGTGACTACAAAGAGTGTTACTGAAGACAAGACTAAATAAAAACCACTGCAATGAAGAGCAAAAGAAGTAAATCCAGTTTACAGAGGAATAAAACCGCCAAATGCAACAGGAATAAAAGACATAAAAGGAAAACGTATCAAGAGCTGTTTGTTAAATCACCATCTAAAACATTTCAGGACAGACGGGCTGATGTTTTATCTCACAGGAGACGAGTATCTTCTGTCCATCAAATTTATTGAGAGCCATTGGAGGCTCTGACTGCTGAGCTCAGCTGAAATCTGTTGAGTGTGTGTGTGTGTGTGTGTGTGTGTGTGTGTGTGTGTTGGATTGGGACTGCAGATCAGACTAGAGTGAGATAACACAGGTCTGAAGGATTTTAAAAAGACGGTACATTCCATTTAAATTTTGGACGTTTGGTTTTTCAAAAACATTAATTTCAGTGTCAAACATAACCAGACCTTTTAGGTGTGCATGCAGGAGGGCCATCACTTTGATCCTAGACTTCTTTAACGGTTCAGGTAGGTCTGGTCTTCTGCTCATTGATGGCTGTTTCCCAGGTTGGAAAAACAACTGAGCCAATCCAGGGTTCTTGCACCATTTTAAAAGTAGAATTTAATACTTTTTAAGACATTTTAAGACCTGAATGAGCTGTTCAAACAATTTCTTTGGTAGAAAAGAGACGCGCGTTTGCTCTGTTAACGTACGAGGCAATGCCATATTTGGCATTTTTATTTTCACGAAAGGTGAATGAATTTGCATATTCCGGATCGAGGAACATAGAGGCTGTTTACAACTGGCTATAAAATGTATTTTGGGTGATCTAATTGTGATCGGGTAGCACTTGACCACATGAAGGTACAGGTGTAAATGCACCCGAGACGCATTGACGACAGATTGTGATCCAATCAGCAAAACAAACCTGTGGAGGTGTTCAGAGACACCATGACCACATGGATGCAAAAGCGTTTTCTATCCACATACAACAACTACTTGGGCGGAAATATGTACCAGTCGCAGTCTTCTGCAAATAAAATACAACAGTCTGACTACACAGTGTGTCGGTGTTGTGCATAAACAAACAGTGCCGATTACTGCTCATGTTTTTGGTGAACTGATCGTGTCTGTGAACGTAAACTAGGGCTGGACAATAAAACAATAATGATAATTGTCGCGATATAATCTTCCTCAATAACAATATAACAAATGTTCAATAAATATTTGATTTAATTCATTTGAATCACAAGCGAATTAGCACTTTCTTTTCTATTAAGATATTTATTGTGTTGAGGACAAGGGACTGAAAAAAGATTTTACTTTATTTTTCTCATGCATATTTGTTGTTTTGAATGTTCTACCTTTGAGACCAGGCTGCTTTTTGGCATCAAGTATTTTTCATGTTCTGACCATAAAGAAAAGTTTAAAAGCACAATTAACCATCTGGCTTCTTTAACTTGCACTCAGGAGCAAAAATCACCCTCTAAAGTTATAATAAAAACAATAAGATTAAATAAATTATTAAATAGTAAATGTGTCCATTTCGCCCAGCCCTAACTCATGCACTGCTGTGTAAAACTAAATATAAACTACAATAATAACAGAAAAGAGTAACTTACACATTATAAAGAAAGTTAGCAAGAAAACTTTCACTTTCACTTTCCAGCTGAGTTAATACACAGGCGCACCGCTAAAGAGAGGTGATCCATGGAGGAAGACGAATCACGGTGAAAGACATAGGCCTACTTTAGAAAGTTATTTTAACCTGTAGTTATAGATAATTTTTTTGACCTGCGCAAATGAGAGGAAGACGTGACGTGGTGTAGGCTACGGTTGTTTGAGCTAGACAGAACGGTCAACGTCTGCAGCTAACGTAAACGTAACATTGTCAATTACTTAAAAAAAATCATACAAATACACGCTAATTAGGCGTTTTAGTCGACTGTGCGTGACAATTTTCTCACCAGCCTTAAAAGCACAATTGGCAAATGTAATACCTACAGCAAATATATGGTAAATTTAAGACAATTTCAGACCTTAATTTCCCCGATTTCAATTTAAGACCTTTAAGACGCTGTAACCCTGCAATCAGAGCTTTGTAGATGGACGTCATGTTTTTGTGTCAGACTAGAAAAATGAAGACAGGAGGACAGCCACACAAGTTGTGACAATCTTAGGCAAGATGGATGCAGCTGTACAGATTGTTGTAAGTCAATTGACAGAATTAGCAACTCTTAAAGTAATAGTTCAACATATATACTTACTAACTTTTCTAGTCGACCTGAGACTCGATACCTCTCTTAAAGGTTATTTAGGGGTTTTATGAGAAAATGTTTACATGCTTTAATGTTCAAAAAGCACATTATATTTCTCATCCCCCGATGCGCAGAAGAATAAAACGACACTCCACGCAGCATGTTGTCAAGTAAGCAAGGAGCCACAGAGGTTAGCTCCAGTTAGTTCAAACTAACCATGCCAATTTTCACAGGGGATTCCGTTGACCTCTTACATTGCCCTCTCCCGGTTTCCTCCTCGGGTTATTTCTTCCGAATTATGACAAGTTTTCACAACTTTCTGTCCTTTTTATTTCATTCATTAGTGTTTCTGGTACTGTACAATGCATATGGCTAAATCTCTCTCTCTCTCTCTCTCTCTCTCTCTCTCTCTCTCTCTCTCTCTCTCTCTGCTCGGACAAGTAGCATGAATACGTATACCCTGCTTTATGGTTTATTTTCCTCTAAATGGGACCACAGCTTACAAAATGAACATCACGCTGTACTGAAGAAGACTTGAGACTAGCGATAGAGACCATAAACTCTAGGAAGGTGTCTACTGACGTAATAAATCAATTGAGAAGTAGAGTCATTTTCTTGTATACTTCTGGACATTCGGACTTCTTTTTTGCAACCGGTGGAGCCGCCCCCTGCTGGCCATTAGAAAGAATGCAGGTTTAAGGTATTCAAGCATTGCAACATACTCTGAATGAAAATGCAGACATTTTGTTGTTTAGCAGATATATATATATATATATATATATATATTTTTTTTTTACCATCTTTGCCACTGTTTAGCAGATTAGCATGCAAACACTGAATAATTAGTGCTAACCACAAAGTACAGTGGAGGCTGATGACTGAATGTCAGAGATGAAAGTGATATTAATGTTTCCAAAATGTCTGATGTTTCTTTTAAGACCAGGGAAGTTTGAGTAGTTGCACGACATTACAAGTGGTAGCTCTATCAGACAGGGAAAACTATCCCTTGCAAAAAAAAAGCAACAACACACAGTCCCACTGTACAGTGCAGCAGCTGAGTGCTACTGTGGTTTATAGTTTGCATTGGCTTGCATGATCAAATCCAACCGTGTCACACTGTGGCTTCACTCCTTCAGCTTCTCTCTGCTCACTTTTCCCTCTGGACCCAAATGGGTCACTGAAAACAGGCTCAAAGTGAGAGCCCAACCAACATATTTGAAAGTATTTCCTCTAAAAGTAAAGAGTCTGGGTGCATTGGGGGATAGTAGGGATAAAAAAAAAAATACAGAAAGATTTATTCTGGCTTTTTGTCATGGTTTCAATCTTTCATATTTTTGTGAGCAGGGCCCTCTGGGAACGTTGCCGATGGCACTGGACAGAGCTGCCCGGACAACAAAAGAGGAGTCTTTACTTTTCATCCGTCCTGGCCTCGATCTCCCGGGGTTAAGATGACCATCGATTGGCCGAGCTGATAAACACAAAGAGCTGCTGGTAAAAGAGCTCACAAAGCAGTCCAGCTCTGTCTGTCAATTACCCACAGTCTCTACTAAAACCGTCTCTCTCTGTGTCTCTGCTCCCCACTGCATCTCATGTGCTTTGAATGCATCTCTCTGCCATGCTTTACATCAGCATGGTCACACAGGGGATGGAAGGATGTTCAGAGATAATGTTGTTTATTCTTCCTTTAAAAGACATCTTTAAATTTTTTTTGCAAAACGGCTGCAAGAACCATTTCACAGCTCAGAGAGCGGTTTAGAAGTTTCCCCATCTCTTATTTCTGCCACCCACACATCTCATGGGAATCACATCTCCCATGTCCTCTAGACCCACCAGCATCCCCGACCTCCTCCTCCTCCTTCTCTGGCTCTCGCCCCTGTTCAGCAGAGATCACATGCTTGCAAATGGGCCCCCTGGCTGGTAGCTTGGCGGTTGGAGGGCTCCCTGGTGGATCCGCCAATTAGCCCCGGCCCCCGGCCTCAGACAAGTGGAGCGAGGCGGGTGGTGCAAAGAGCTCCATGACATCCCAAGAGTTTCCTTTTAATGGGTGACCGCCAAAGATGGGTCGAGGAGAGGAGAGAAGAGAGACAGGGGGCACAGGGTGAGGACGGCGAGGATAATAGATGACCCCTTTGTCTGTGTTGCCGCTAAGGATTTTAAATCAATTGCAGCTTGTGTCACTCTGCCAGGCCCTGCAGCTTCGGCTCGGGGGGGAAAGATGCGCGCCAGAATGTAGAAAATGTTGAAGAAATCTCATCTGTCTCTGTAAGGCCAGGTCTAAATTAATGTGCATACTCTTGAAAATGCATGTTTTTGTCTCCATCTTGGCCTAAGATGGTGTCTTCCCCCAGTGAAAATAAATCTTTTCAACATTGTTTCCAGATGGTTCAATTAGGAAACACTTACACCCTCACATTTTAACATGGATGCTGTGCTCATTCAGTTTTCACATTCTTCCATGCTAATGCATAAATAAGTATCTGCAACAAGAGCAGTATGTAATTTGTATGTATTTGGATCAATAAAATGTCTATCAGGGGGGAAATTGGGTCAGAATTGTTGTCTGGCCTGTCTATTGTTCACAATGAAATCATGGTAGCAAAAGTGGGACCACAAATGACTGTATATTAGTTTCTCTTCAAAACACGGTTGTTCAGACGCTAATGCCAACCTTACTTCACATACGTACTACAAAAATAGTCATTAAGGTTAATACTGGACTAAACATATCTGTCGTTCTAACAGCATGTCAGTGACTACATTTCGGTATGTATTGTAGTAAGGTTAGTTAGTTAGGCTCTACCTCACATTGAAATGAAGTTATTTACATGTTAAAACGAGGGTTATGCAATATGGAATGTAAAAATCAAATCTTAAAACAATATTTAGCCAAGCTTTAATCTCAATGTCTTCTGACCTGCAAATCACTGAAAATGCTTTCTGGGTACAATCTGGTTCTAAACCTCCGAATCATCACGCACATCGCAGATTCTTTCAGTGATTCAACTTGGACTGGTGTTGTGCCCATTGGAGACATCGTCTTCCAGAGCCAGAATTCATTCCAAGCAAATAACAAGGATGAGATTGCTGCCGCTTTTCAGGATCTTGTGAGTAGACTTGCACAATTAATAAATACAGAAATATGACAAAGGTTACTGCTCCCATCAACGCACAACGTCTGTACTAATGCCCAGAAAACATCTAAGGTGAACATGAAAACTAAGTGGCAATGATCTGATTATCAGGCTGTACTGGTTGAGCTCTGACCATTTAAATGGAAAAAGTACATTCTTTTCACCACCATCTGTCATGGAATATTAAAAAGATAGGAGAGGCCATGTCTGATGTAATGGTAAATCCCAAGAAGCCCAAAGATTTGGCGCTAAAGCAATGAGAATCTGAAGACAGATTAATTACAACACAAGTAATTTTACTGTTTCAGATTCAAATGATAACAAGTGCGGCCTGTGAACGCCCCGGTGAGCTCACTGTATTAACGTAGGCAGCCTCTGGTGTCGACGCTGCTGTTTACACTAGACATACACTGACGAGTCAAGGAGGTACCTATTTACCCACGACCCCCAGTTTGTTAAATCAACAGTTTCCTCCAGGAAAAGCAGAAAAGGGACTGAATTAAAAAGAGCACACACAGTCACGACCTAAGCACGGAGATAGCAGACGGAATGGAGAGAAATTTCCAGCAGCAGAGCACAGAGGTAAAGTTTGCCCAAAACTCTTTATGAGGAGGACAATGAAGAGGCAGAATTAAAGAAAGTTGGAAAGCCGAGATTAGTCGAGGCAGCAGAGAGACAGAGAGGGGAAGCGAACAGCTGGCTGAGACAGATACTGCTGTTTCAGACCTCTCCCCAACCCCTGCGGGTAAACAAACCAGCAGTCTGTTTGATTTATGGAGTGCGTCACTGACCGGATGGCCATTATTGGGACTGAAAGAAGCAGAAGAGAGCGTCGTCGTCATTATCATCATCAGCGAAACGTGCCCATATTGCAGCTTTTCATAGGTACAGCGGACTTTGTCTTGTGCTCTTTGTCAGCTTGGCATCTCCAAACAGTTTTCTGATTCAGCGGCTGACAGCCGAACTGAACGCGGCCGCTCAGACGCGCTGTAAATCATCAGCAGCGAACAGAGAGAAGCTGTTTGGCACCAGGAGACACATCTTTGTGTCTCCTCAGTGGAGACTTTGTGGAGTGATTAATCATCACACTCTTCAATGTTAGGAGGTAATTTATGGCTTCAATTCATGGCCTTTATCATTATGTGCGGGCGGACGGGTGGGTGAAGAGGAGGGTTCGTCTCAGGAAAATGCAGCTCAAGAGCTCAGACAGAGGAAACAAGTGACGCTCATTGTAACACCTAAGTTGAACAATGTCCTTTTATTGATTGTACATCAGTGCGTTCCCCACTCATGTGGGTCCCCTGGGTGTTAGTGAGGGTCCATCAGCTCCATATAGGCCCCGAGGGTCACTAATTGCTTCTAGGTGTGCTGTAAGTCGAATATCTTATAGTTAGAATGGTTGTAAATGGAGGAACGTTTCCATCACCTCCTTTTATGTGCAGTTCCAGTGACTTTGTGTTTTTTTTTCTTCCTCTACAGTAGACAAAACATTCATGTGCTGCTTCCACTCACGGTTACAGGGATCCACTCCACCAGAAAGACCAAAAAATTTTAACACGTTTTCATCTCAGCGCGTCATAACTGACGCTTTCAGCCAGCGTGACAAAGCGTAAGGATTTTACGCTAAAGATACCCTTCAGCGTCCGTATGAAACGTTTCCTACGTTGCAGCAACGCAAGGGAGGCTAACAGGTAGGGAGCTGCAGGGTTAGCCGGTCGACATGCATACATTCAGTGACTTAGGTTTAGGCACTAACATTTTTGATGGTTGTGGTAAGGGTAGGGGCTTCGGGGGGCTGTTAACACCTTTATCACGAACGTAGCTAGCTAGCTAGCACTTCCGCTCTGAACCGGACACCCCGGAGCGTCTCATAGCTTACATACCTTTTGCGTCAAATCCCTACGCTTTGTCTTCTCAAATCGTCGGTATATGACGCCCTGAGATGAGAACGGGCTCAACATTTATAGGTAAAAGAGCAGGGGTCCCAGGGTCAACTCCTGAAGGGACTCACCATAGTGTGATAAAAACACATAAGTAAACAGTAAACATGTTACTCCTTGACTTTACCTGCCTCGTAGTGAATTGAGTCCATCATCAGTGCAGCAGCAGCTCTCTTCAGTCGGTAGCTCTCTTAGCAGGGGTGTAGTGGTGTCTTGGAAGTTTTGCTTCTTTCACTTAAGTAGAGGATCTAAATACTTCCTTCACCACTGATCAACAGACAACAAGACAAGTGACTGAAAAACGTAGCTGAATGTCCAATCTGTTACTCTGAAAGTCCACTGCTCCACGGTTTTGTTCCGTCCTCTGCCCGGCGTCAAAGTCCACTGGAAGCTTCTCAGCAGCAGAGCATTAATATGCCATTTTGTGCGTCTACTATCTTCTTCACAGGTCTCTGTGACCCAGTTTTGTTCCGTTATCTGCTTGACTGGAGGTCCCACAGGGAGCATTTCAGAGTCAGAGCATTTTGCCTTCCTGATTTTGCTGACGTGTTTAGATTTTGTTCTTTGATAATCAGTGCTTGCTTTTTGTGCTTCTACTATGATTAAGTAGACTACGTAGTTAAATTATTTCTTTTTGTGTCTGTTTTAACCATGTTTATTGTTTGTAGAATTGACCAGATTCTCTATGTCGTTCTGTGTATGACTTCCTGCCGGGTTTGATCCGCTCTGTGCTGCTTGACACGTCTTCGGTCAAAAGTAGACTACCTACCTGTTCTCTGCGGAGCCGTGTCTGGGATGCGCTGTGGTCGCGTCTGGTGGACTCACAAGCATTGACTAGAATGGTCGCAATTAGCGGTGTGTTAGCCTACAGGTAGTTTAGCTCACAAAATGTTCAAACACCTAATTATCTGAAACCAGCTGGTTTGGAAACTGACGAGAATTTGAGCTTGTAACATGAAAAAATAAGGTAATAAGACAATATTAAACTAATATTTGTGAAATTGTAAGACATGAATTTGTTTAATGTAGTTCTTTCTTAATAGAAAGTCACTTATGTATACATAAGATATTTTTCACAGAGCAATTTAAAAACAAATACCAATATTTTCTTAACTATTAAAAGTACTGGATATTTCTCTGCATATTTCGTTCTCCAATCTTGACCTCAGTGTTGTTTCTCATCTCATTATCCAGCAGACGTCTGCTGTGCTAACAGTCGTCACAGTGATATAATGTGACGGCGCCAGCAAAACCTGAGATCCACATCAGGTCCGCAGTGACTCACAGAGGCCATAAAGCAGCTCACTGAATACACACTGCTGATTAAAGAGGTCGGCAGCGTCCATAAATCCTCAGTTATATTAAAGGACAATTTGGTTTCTGTTGTGGAAGCTGTAAAACGCCCCAATGTCCAATCTGGCCGAAGCATATGTGAGCTGTAAAAGGTGTCTGACATGTTTATCTGTCCACACGTTCAACAAACCCAGCAGAGTCAGGAGCTTCTTCAACAACCCACAGGAGGAGAAGACCATGCTGGCGTTCCAGATGATTGATCCATCAGCGTATCTCACCGGCCATCATGTCTGGCGCTGCAGATGATAGAGCTGCCGGCGAGCTGAGAGGCTTTTAGCCGCTGGACGGGTCAAACGCCCCTATCGTCATGGTAAAAGGCCGGCGTAAATCTCCCAGCCGCTGCTGCTGCCCTGCCAGCTGATCAATACTGATCTAAAAGTGATGAATGAGAGCTCGATGGACTCCATCTTTTCTTCTCTCTCAGCTGCTGGATGGAAAACAACTTATCTCTCTCTCGGCGGAGTGGAAGAGCGTTTTGGGCGGAGGGAAAGGGGTAGGTCACAGAGATAAAACAGAACATCTTAAATATGTTCTGTAGATCAGACGGAGCTGTTTTCAGTCTCACTGATGTCACAGTGTGTCACAGATGCACTTCACTGTCACATCTGTTTTTCAATGCTGCTAGCAGGAGCAGAGGTCAAGGGTCAAAGGAGGACTTACTGATTTATTTAAGTCTTATTGTCATTTTAATCTGACAGCCGAATAGATTGTTGATTTTTGTTACTTGTCAACTTGTCTCTGTCCGTTTCCTTTCTGCCGTTATACTTTCACCTCCAAAAAAGGCCAAAATAAAAAACAGTATCTGTGTTGCCAAGTGGGGCCTCCACCACAATACGATATTATCACAATACTTATGTCACGATATGATATTATTGCGATTTTAAAAATATTGCGATATATTACAATTTTATTACCTTTTTTCAAACTTCAAATCCTGTCCCCAAAACAAAACTCTTTTTCTATTGGACTGAAAAAGCAACTGATTTTATTATTAGAGGACCAAAAAGTAAAATTCTCATGTGCAATTTATAAAATAAAAGATCGATACCACGGAAAATATTGCGATACTGTGCTGTATCGATTTTTTTCCCCCACCCCTAATAAATACAATACAAACAACTTAAACAGAAGACACTTGTCACACACTTCCCAAAAGAACATTCATCCAAACAATAACCAGTTAAGATTTATGTTTTCAAAAGCCGTCCAATTAAATGAGAAGCAAGAGCATTGACCAAGACTGATGTTTTCCATTTCCTTTACAATTGATTTGAATTAACCCTCTGCTCAATAGTGCAGGTGGAGAACAGAACAAGTAAATGAATAAGTGAGTAAATAAATAAAGGGATGTAGAGCACCTGTGAGCTTTGTGCTGTTTCGCCCCACCCCTTGACTTTCCAGATATGCCTTCATTTATCTGATGTAGTATTAGCCAGACTGCACTGTTGCTGCAGACTGGACATGAAATGTAACGAGGTGTGCAGGCACTCTGCTGGCTACTCTCTTTCTACTCATCTAAACACACAGTGGTATACACAAACCATTCAGTGAGCTGCTGCATTGTCCTCACAGACCACTACCAGGGGACTAGAAATGTTTCACTGAAGGATAAAGATCACTCCGAGTAACTTTATACTGATTTGTAGTGACCGATTCTTTTAAGGGGACAAGTGGACCCAGATAAGGAAAATGCCAGGCATGCACCTTTCTCTTGGTATACGCTGCATATGCACACACTTTTGACAAGAATATTAAGGAGACTCATCTGACAATATAATGTTTTTCTCTGTGACCCATATATATATATATATTATTATTAACCCATGTCAATTCTACTAGAACATCTGACTTATCAAATTTTTACATTTATTTATTTAGCTGACGCTTTTAGCCAAAGCGACTTACAATTGCTATACATGTCAGAGGTCGCACGCCTCTGGAGCAACTAGGGGTTAAGTGTCTTGCTCAGGGACACAACGGTGGATGGATCACAGTGGGGGATTGAACCTGTGTCTCTCACACCAAAGGCAGGTATCTTATCCATTGCGCCATCACCACCCCTAATTTTATTATTCTATTTATTTTTAAGAAAGAAAACATTTTTGTGGAGAAGTTATTTAAAAGCAACAGTTTCACACCCTCTTCCTGTCTCTGGGTCCTCCAACTGACTCCTCCGGCCTTTTGCTGGCGTAGTTTTAGTTGTTTGTGCTCATAGGTGATGTTGGAGCTCACTTTTGTCTGCGGTGATTCACCTCCAGCTGTGACAGCGAAGCTCCTCTTGACAGCTCGGCGTGTTGCAGCAAACACAGACTCCCCTATCACTGAAGTGTTTGTGTGGCGAGTCAGCCGGCTGCTTGTCGGACCTCTCAGCATCCTGGGCAAGATGAAGGTGGGCGGACTGTTTCGCTGCGTGCTGCTACAGCGCACATTTCATCTCTTCATTCAGTCTGTGATTTTTGTTTCTCAACAGTGAGGATGGTAAGAGTCTGGCATGGAGACTGAAACGACACTTCCAGTAAAAGAAATCGCGAGTGTGACTCAGTGTGAATGTGTTTGTGTGAAGGAGCTTCTAACGAGAACTACTTCAACAGCAGAGGAAAGATTTTCTACAAGGACAAAGGTTTGTATGCAAATATGTTGGCAAGTTGTTAGAGGACTAAATGTGACAAGATCATTTCTCAGAATTTTCCTGTTACACATTTTCATTTTCTCACCTGAAATCATGTGAATTAGAAAAAACTAATTTGAAAAACAAGTGAAATTTTGATTGAAATTCTAGATCTAGAAACATTCACATATCTTCCATCTGTTAGGCACGCAATGGCAGTTGAAGATATTACATAAACTTGTAAATAAATAATTTATGTTGTGGGCAAGTTACTCAGAAATTGTAATAAGTTACTAGTTACTCCTTAAAAAAGAAATAATATTAGTTTACTTTACTTGGTGATAAAAGTAACTAGTTATGTTACTCGTTAAGTTACTATATTACTTTCACTACCCCCCCCAAAAGAGGTTTCTCCCGATTCCCGAGATTTTAATCAGCTAGGAGTATGGTTATATTTATATAAACATATATCGTTTAATAATTAAAATAAATAAATAAAGCAAGTAAATCCTGACTGTTTTTCTACAAATGCATAAGAGCAGTATTCAGTAGTTTTACAAAACATAACAGTTCTTAATGTTAGCTTTTTGACTAAAAGCTGACTTGAACAACATAAAGTCCGGTGGCCCTGACCTGCAGCACAGTCGTGCTTTCACGTCAAGGATGGTGCGTTCAGTAACGCAGTAATGCAAAGTTACTTGGATTAGTATCTGTAATAATATTACTGTTTTGGAAAAGTAATCCCTTACACTACTGGTTTCTGGGAAAAGTATCATTATTACTCAGTAACATTACTGCCCAACACTGCATATGGAAAACCTGGTCCCCCCTGCTCATATGTTTAGTCTTACCTATTTAAGTTATTTGGTCTTTAATCTCTTATGCGAGACTCTCTCAGTAACGCAAACACATGTATGTCATCCAAAAATGAGCCGAGTTAACCCCATATTTTGATAGACCGCCCAGAGATCATCCTACAAAGAAGAAAAGTGCCACTTATCCCTCAGATACCCACACAGCTTTTATGGAAATCATGTTTGAAAAAGAGGGGGTTGTGTTATATTTGACAACTACACAAATACATGTTCCCAACATCAGATATTCTTTTTTTTTAATGGAGCAAGTTCTGCAGTTTGGCATTATGGATTGCTTGTAGCCTTAATGTTGTCTGGCAAGTTAACCTACATTAGTGTCTGACAGCTGATATGAGGTGTTTTTTTGAAGGGAAGAAACTCTTGAAAACATCTCTCGATGTATTTGCTGCAGATACGGACCAGGACAAAATCATCTGTCAAGTAGCGGAAAAATACTAGTGTCTGAAAAATGTTAACTGCTAGATAAAACCATTCTGCTTCAAGAGGCTGACAGAGAATGTGAGTATGTGACTTCCCAAGTGTTTCATGTTTCACTTAAGAGAAAAGGCTTATATTTAGGGCAACATGGTACTGCTTTCCAGTGACACAATATTCATCCCAAATAGAAATATATCACATGCCAAGCTAAGAAATACTTTACAGTGACCGTGCTACAATCCTTTAAATAAAGAGTGAAAACTACCTGCCGTTCAAAGGGTTTACCTACCCACAAGATTGGACCCCCCCCACCCAAAAAAAAATCTAAATACACTGCTGTAAACTTACCTGTGCCTTTGTGTTGTAAGTAAAAAGAAAAAACAGAACATTTGGCCTCCAAATATTAGCTTTTTTCACTGAGCATTGTGCAGTCGCCTCCTTCCTCTTTATCGCACTAACCAGCAGTGTCTTCAGTATTTTCCTGGAGTTTCAGCAGCAGACAGGCAGTTTATGTTGGAGAGGAGGAACACTTAAGGGGAAGATAGTTTCGCCTCCAACTCTGCTTTCATCATTTGGCAAAGAACCACACAGAGCGAATGAGCAAGGATTTGATCCAGCACAGGGAATTTCATCTCCCTCAACCTTTATTCTGTGGTTTCCTGCTTTTACTTATTTTACAGCGCTTTTTTATTTGTTTACAGTGGTTTGCGAGCGGTTGATCATAGCCCTGATCAGTTTCAGGCACTGACAGAGTAATAGCTGCTTTCAGCGTCACTTTAAATCACAAGCCCCATTTCCTGTGGATGATGAAACTGTTGTTCATGCTGCACTGGAGCAGCTCATCGCTGTTCCAGTCCACAGTTTCCACAGTTTTCCGTTCACAGTCACACTATTCAACGTGTTTTAGTCTGGCTTTAAGCATTAAAGTGCTGCTGCTTGACAACTGATGTGGGATCCATCAGATTCTGCATCATTACAAACGCAATCTTTGTTAACACTCAAACAAATTTATTTTAAATTCCAGTAGAAGTCTAAAAGTTTCCAAAGATTCTAAACATATACGGCTGAATTTGGTGGAAATGTGTGTAAAATGATCACTTTCAACACCCATTGGCTTTTTTTCAATTTAAAGCTGCAATAATACCTGATTGTTTATGGGCAGCAAAATCAAGTTGTGAACACAACGCTGGCATTTCATGTCCACCCGATTAATGTCCAGTATTCTCCCTTTTTTAGCTCTGTTTCTGGTCTCAACTAACTCCTGAGGGAAATATCAGGCTTTTAAAATCTCAAAGGCTACACTATGTTTACCAGCTAGTCTCTAACTGTATCTGCCTGCTGTTTGCTGCTGAGCATGTAGTGTACAGTGTGTTTTTTCAGAGCTTTTATTTTCTGAAAATAGCTACCTGCTGCGGTCGAAAACAACGCAATAAGCATTCATAAAGAGGGATATATTTATTCGGTTCAGTGTGGCTTTGTGTTCAACTTAACATACATCATAACATACAACTTAACATAAGGCACAGTTATAGATTTTCCACCATTTATGTGGGAGTATGTCTGTGGTAATGTTGTTTATAGTGCAGAGAATAAACACGTGTAATTTTGTGTTAATGCCATATTAGAATTTTCAGAATATGCAGAGAAAACTAACCAACTAAGGTATCATGGCATTGGTGTCTGCCAGACTCTTCCAGGACAGCTCCAGAATCAGCACCCTGGACAGCAGAAGTGAGTCATGAAAGGATTTGTGTAAACGTATCAAGAGCACGAACCAGTCACGGTTTAGTATCGGTGCAAAAGAGCCTGAGTAGAGGTACTGAGGTACATTTACTCCTGTACTATACTAAGTAGAGTTCTGAGGTCACTTTATATGAGACTGGGAACTGTGATTCACGGCCACTAGACATCACAGATTACATAATTTTGGATGATTTCTTTTATTTACAATTTGGGTATTCATTTCTTAGCTTTGGTCATCGCTGCTAGCATCAGTAGTAACACTGTACTCACCAGCTGAGACCTGGAAACACAGTGGAAAAATTATCTAAAAACTGCTGTACACAGAACATGAGCACACCTAAAATAATCCCTCAATGAAGAGGAAACTGTGTGAGTACATTTGGTACAGTAGGTCAAACTTGAAGCAGGATGTGGGTCTGTGAAACTGTGGTGAATGTTTACAACAGAGAGTTTGGCTCATAATTTCACTGTTGTACCAAATAAGTTTGCCCAACCTGTTGGTTTGTTTCCGTCTGACAGTCTAACTCGTGTTTCTGACCCGTCTGACTTCTTTTCAGCGATGCCATCATATCCCCAAATCTCGTTTATTAACTTGGTGAGAACAGTGCTGTTATTACTGATAGAAATGATGCACAAAACTAGGAAAATAAGACCCAAGTTGTAGTGAACCAGAATGAAAATGAACCACAGCTCCCAGTTTCATATGGATTGATGCGAGTACCATTTGTAGTACCTTAGTTCCGTATTGTAATAGTGATCACAGTATGTGAGTACAGTTGACAGTATTGTGGAGGCTCTCGGGGCCCAGCAGGCTGACTGACGGCTCTCTGCTGGATGTGACAATGTTCCTGAACCATGGGAACTCGTTAGAGCACATTTTGACTCTGTGTGTGTGTGTGAGACAACCTGGTTAACTATAAGGGGTTTTTTTTCTGGTGTGCTGCCATTACACAACGAGTGTGTGTGTGTGTGTGTGTGTGTGTGTGTGTGTGTGTGTGTGTTTAGCAGGAAGCAGCAGCTCTGTTCTGTTCTGTCTGTCGCCCACACTCGGCTCGCTCACTCTGTTCAGCAGGTTTTCTGCTTGCTAATCAGGTAGCGAAGGTTCCTGCTGGGAAAATAAGAGCCGACTCTGCCCCGGGAAAACAATTCAGCCATCATCCCGCCATTACGGCGATGGCCACAGTCCTAATTTATCTCCCAGTGTCATTTGTTTTTTTCTTTTCTTATATTGGTGGAGAATTTCCAGGCAACGGCTCTTAATACTCTCTCGTGCCTCGCACACAACAAACAAATGAGGACAGCAAATCTTCGCTGCCAAGTAGATTTACTTTTATCTGCGGTATCACCTCACTCCCCGACCACTCATAAAATTAGAAGGAGCAAGCTGCAATATTGGATCTATTTTGTCAGCTCTGATGACGCTGTCCTGCTGCCTTTTCCTCACAGTAAATCTGGAAGGTTTTTTCTCCTCTTGCTGTACTAAGCTTTAATCCCTCCTCCTCCTGCTCCTCCTCTGTGAGAGGAAAAGTAATAAACTGCACAAAGCTAGGAAGTAAAGGATAATGTTTTCCACTTTTTTTATTGTTTTTTTTTTCTTTCTGTGCAACCAGTTGAGCTGAAAGACTTCCTGTAAGTTCAGGGGTGAGGATGGTGGTAAGAAATAACATAGGGCTCAAAAACATATAAAAGAATTTTGTATTTATCAAATACATCATGTCACTAAAATTAAATTATAAATTTTAATGCAAAATTAAAAAGCGTCTTTGAACATGAATAAGTACAATACAGAAAAGTACCATGATAAAAAGTACAGTTTAAGTAAAATCTTTAATCCATGGCAATATTCAGCTTTGGTAAAAAAAAAATTAGCAGTACTACCTTTACCATCATGACCACATTAATCTGTTGGGGCCTAGAAGAAATTATGAAAGACACACCATAGTTGATAGTACTTCACTGCAGAGGAGCAATTTCCTGAGCAAATTTGAAATGCATCAGCAAACTTGGTTTCTTTGGGTCTGCTTTTGTCCAGCCTTTATTTTTTATAGACATTTAACCTATAAATTACTTTGTAAGCATTATCTAAAAAGAGGCTCAACTAGACTGTTTGGGAGGTAATTACATCACCTCTTCAGTAAACCACCTAAACCTAAACTGTATCTACAAATACTGCTTCCCTGCTCAAACTCTTTACCTTAAACGGCATCATAAACATGCCAAATGTTGAGAGCGCTTTTTCTGCTGCCAACTTCCTGGAAGGAAACCACCTGGAAGAGTTTGGTTTTCAAAACCCCAGTGCCACCAAGCAATTTTATTTTCAGCTCACATACTTCAAACAAGTGCTAGAGATGACTCAGGGTATGTCCAACAAGTTTATCATATCACAACTCAAAATGTGGTCTACCAGCTTTAAATTATACACCCAAATACATCAAGTAAATGCATTTCATGTCAAGATAAACTGCTGTGAGGGTGACGGGCCACTATAGGTGGCCTCTTCCCTGCTGTAGGGAGGGGGGTTGTGGGTGTGTCCCCCGTCCTGGAAATGAAGCCGTATCAAAGGTCCATAATCTGTTTATGTTTCTGTTGTCCCGCTTTTGTCCGTCGGATCGATCCAAAGCTGCTTTTCCTGAGGCCTTATCATGGAAGCCAGAGGGGGAGACCCAATCTAATTCTGCGCTCCAGCAATATTCCACAAAGCAATATAACCAGGCTGCGATCATATCACATCCAAAGGGAAAGAGCAATATTTTTCCATCATTCTTCTCTTCTTTCTCTCTTCCAATCCTCCACTAATGCTGGCCTTTTTTTCCTCTCCTAAGGCTTCACTCTCTTATTGGACAGAATGAAAGGACTTCAGTCAAGTGCTGACGCTCAGTTTCACCACGAGGCCGGTGGCTCATCTAAAAGCGTCCTGTGGGGGAAATAGTTCCTCTACACCATCTGTCATATAATTTGATTAATTAGCCGTTGGTAGCACTGTTGCCCCCCGCAGTGGGACTGAGGGTCGGCACTCGTCCATCCCTCCATCCCTCCGTCTGTCACACACAATATCTTGGATGCTGCTGATCAGATTTTGATGAAACTTCAGAGAAGGATATTTGTCACTGCACAGTCCAGGCTGGGCTGCACTGATATTAAATATTTTACAGTACGATTTTCGCTGCCAACATGATCTCAGTATTCTATGTTACCACAACTAAAGCCACAAGTGGATATTTTGTGGTTCAAGCACTATTTGTGCGGACCAAAACATACATGAAGCAGCTGAACTGTACAAGTGCGTTACTTTAAAGGAGCCAAAAACGTTGGAAATCACCAGCCTAAATAACATGAATCTGTCAACAGAGCGGAGTGCGAATTGTACAATTGAATCGGGAGGGTCAACTTCTTTTCCAGGGAGTTAAAGGGAAACCACTACAGTGCACTTCAACATCTGTCGTCTATAGATGATGATAAACCAAATCCATTTCACCAGCTCATGGGAAACAAACCACACAACCACTTTTGTAGTCAGGGGCCACCAAAAAAGTATTCTAGAACAAAAATGGCAGCAAGTCATGTAGACTTGACACAGTCTAATTCAGAAACTCTGAAGGTACGGCAGTCAAGTGTATTAAGCTAGTGTCAACTAGCTGTATCAACCTACAGCATCTCCATTGGCTTGAGCAACGCACCTAACCATTGCCGTTAATGAGGATGGGAGCAACTGCAATGACGAAATATAGGCAGGGCGACGAGATGTTAACATCAAGGTTAAGAAATGGAATGGTCCACTTTACCATACCATTATGAAATTGCATTACCAGGATCTTCCAGGCATGAATATGGGAAATATACTATAATATTCTCACCGGCCACTGTACTAGGTAAAGCTGTTCAATTGCTTCTCACAAATAGCTAATCAGCCAATCACATTCCAGCCACTCAATAAGAAAATGAGGCTACAATTCGCACCGGCTCACCAAAATTGGACAATAGAAGATTGGAAAAACGTTGCCTGGTCTGATGAGTCTCGATTTCAGCTGCGACATTCAAATGGTCGGGTCAGAAGTTGGCGTAAACAACATGAAAGCATGGATCCATCCTGCCTTGTATCAACGGTTCAGGCTGGTGGTGGTGGTGTAATGATGTGAGGGATATTTTCTTGGCACACAAGTGCTTTGGGCCCCTTAGTACCAATTGAGCATTGTTTAAACACCACAGCCAAAGTGAGTATTTCTGCTGACCATGTCCATCCTTTTATGATCACAGTGTACCCATCTTCTGATGGCTACCTCCAGCAGGATAATGCACCATGTCACGAAGCTCAAATCATCTCAAACTGGTTTCATTGTACTCCAACGGCCTCCACAGTCACCAGATCTCAATCCAATAGAGCACCTTTGGGATGTGGTGGAATGGGAGATTCGCATCATGCACATGCAGCCGACAAATCTGCAGCAACTGCGTGATGCTATCATGTCGATATGGACCAAAGTCTCTGAGGAATGTTTCCAACAACTTGTTCTTGGTGGTCCAACCCAGTACTAGCAAGGTGTACCTAATAAAGTGGCCGGTGAGTGTATGACTACAGGTAACAAGGATATATAAATGCTTCTACCAGTTGACCTGGTCCCCTAACCCCCACGTAATTCTAAACCTGTGATGCTCTCCAGTGAATACCAAGTAATTCACCACTTCAACACATCTTGTTTTTGTGTGTTACATAAACTATTTGAAAACCCATTGGACTAGCAGAAATCTAGACTAATAAGCAGAAAAACTGAAAGCAAGCTAGCTCATAAAAAGTTCACAGTGTAGAGATACATGTTGGGTTTTTTTACAGGACGGTGATGATATGCAAAAAAGATGAAAAAACAAAGGAACATTTCATTTAAACAAAGTATTTCCATAAATCAGTACCTCTGTGTCAGGGGCGATTCTAGGATCAGGCCTTTAGGGGTGATCAGCCCCTAAAGAGAATGTAGCATGCATACAATACCTTGCAAAAGAGTGTGAGAATAAATAGGCCTACTAGAGAGGAGCTGGTGCAGAGTGGAGCGGGTCATTTAAGGGTGTCATTTTATGTTGAAAAATAGTGGGGACATAATGGCTCAGACTAGTGGCGTGATAATACATTTGTGTCAAGAGACGTGACGATGCACGAGAACTAGACCAGAAGATTTTTAGCACTAATTAGAATCAAAATTTGATGCTGAAATATATATGCAGGGGGTCTGGGAGTCCTCCCCCAGAATATTTTGAGCATTAAACTGTTAATTTCCTGCATTCTGGAGACATTTTCTGTTCCAATTTACGGTTAACAGTTCTTGGTGCTATTTTTCAGAACATTTTTAACAAATGCTTTCAAAAAGTGACAACATAAGCCATTTCAATATGTGGTGGGGACATGTCCCCAGCGTCCCCTGTGTAGTGGACTAGTTAGGGTAAGACAGCAGTGTGGAGCTGTAGGCTCGTGTTTACTCCCTCAGAGGAGGGAGAGCGTTAAAAGTGTTTCCCTAAGTTCTGTGTTCAGTCTTGTGTTTTCAGTTAAATCTTGTTACATGCTTGCTTTCTCTTTTAAGGAAGTAGTTTTCTGTTGCTGATTGAGTTTAATTTGTTAGTATTATTTAATTGTTATTAAAAATGGTTGCACAGAATCTGTGAAGTATAAATTATTTCTATTAGTATATAATATTCTAAAATTAAATTAAAACTAATTTCATAGCCTGTCGTACAGGAACTGTACTAATATTACTTTTCTCAGTTTACATTTACTCATTTTCCCAGTAACTATTACTGGTACTAGTACTATTTCCAAAACATTATTACAGTTACTAATATAAGTAATGCTGCAGTACTGAGTTACTGCGCTATCCTTGGCGTTAATGCGCGACTGGGTGACAGGTCAGCTGCACTGGACCTGATGTTATTCAAGTCAGCTGTCAACCAACATGCTAAAGTAAAGTAAAAGGAAGAATGGAGAACGAGGGAGGAAGATGTTCTTTCGCCCTCTCCTCTGGTGCACTTGTCACACAAACCTGGCTGAGACAACAAAAGGTAGCAAACCGGCGCAAAAGGTTTTGGATTGAACTCGCCCCAGATGGAAAGTAACTCCTTCGATCGACGCCGTTGAGCCAATCAGAATTCAGCAAAAATGAGGATGCGTTCAAGATGGGATGGGTCGCTAGTATCCCCCCTCAATATTGAAAGTATTAGTTTGGCCCAGACTGACAGACAAACAAACAGTGTTATGCTGCAGTGACCGGTCTGCCAGCGCGGTCGTGGATCATTGGGTAAAACATAACATAAATTATTGTATTATTTTGGCGATTTTAGACCATTTTTAGCATCTAAGCACCCCTGTTCTGTGTCTTGATGTGTCTGACGATGTGCTCTTCCTGGAAAAAGCACTGAACCAATATCTTGATAATCTCAATTTTATTCTTGATATAAATTATCATCCTGAACATTTTCTTCTGTTCTATACCTAACGAAATGTTGCCTTCTCTATCATGACATAACTTCCAGTGGAGTCCTAAAGAAAATTTGATGTAAAGATTTTAACTTTATAAAAAGAATTATTTCTAGTTGCGCATGCTAACACATGTAAACTATAAAACAAACTTTCAGTAAACCCTAAAACCGAAAGCACGACTGCTGCAATGATGTTTTAACTCAAGTGGAGCTTATAATGCGATTTCCAGACAGACTGAAGACATTAGCGCGTAGCTGTTCTCCAGAGTTGTCATGCATTGTTGGCGGGGGATGATGTGTACCTCGTTTTTATTTTTGTGTGTGTTTGTTTGGAGCCTCTTGTAGAGTTGGAACAGAGTGAGTTGGATCGGTGTATCCCTGCAGGAGAACACAAGCTCTCAGATCCCAGCACTATCTCATGACATCAGAGCTTCACCTGCTCAGAAACAACAAGTTCATCACTCAGGTGCACCAGCAGGCGAGCAGCATCCTCCGCTTTGTGTCCAGAACATAATTTCAGTTGATTGCGACATTCTTTTCTTATTAATGTGTCTTTTATTTTGGCGGACGAACACTCATCCCACCTCCCTTCCCACAGGAGAGGGTTGGCTCTCTGTATGCCAGTGGCTGTGAAAACCAGCACATTTTTCATTAACAGGATTACCGTCCAACAATGTAAATACAGACGAGTGTGTGTGTTGTGTTGTGTGTGCTGCCAGTGAATTTAATCACTAACCATTCGCTTTTTTTTTCTCTTCCACCGCCAAGACGTGAAAGCCAATCAGCCTACTCCAATATGTGCAACATCTCTGTGCCAGAACTGATTGAGAGTCTCAACAAGCGAAGGCTAAGCGGAGGAATGTTCTGGCAGCCTGCAGAGCGAGGGCGTTCGTTTTGTTTCCTGCTTTAACTAATTCAGCATCTTTTCCTACAAAAGAACATGAAACACTGGACCACAATGAGATGACTCACCTTCTTAGCTGATTTTCCATGCCCAGTGTTCACCTGTTAAACAAATGCCCCAGAATGCCCCTACTTGTTGTAGATCCTTGTAAAAAAAAAAAAAAAAAAAAAATTCTTTCCGTTTTTTCCCCAAGTCGCTTTCATTGCTCCTGTAGAGCGGAATTATGGTTTTTGAATTTCAAACTACATTTTTGGGGGGGAATTTAAGAAATAATTATTAGATGTGATCTTTGTTGTATGGAATTATTGTATATATCTTAGTCAATTTTCCAATTTTCCTTACTTTCTATAGCACAAAAATGACGACTGTTGTTACCCAAAGTTACAACACATTCTTATTCCTGACTTGTCACATTTTCGCTCTTGGTCAAGGCCCTTTGGCGTCACTTTTTAACGCCCTGGGTACCATTTTTATACGTTTAGGGCTCCACGGTCAAGTTAGCAATGCTTAGCAACATTATATATGCAACGTCCGTTTACACCTTGAAAATAAAACGCTAGCGTTGCAAATACATCATCATTTTGAAACGGCACGTTGCTGAAAGTTGTGACACGTTGCAGTTTGGTTAGGTTTAGGCAACAAATATACTTTGTTAGGGTTAGGAAAAAATCATGGTTTTGTCATGAGCCAGCAGTGTCTCCGTACTCATCCCTTGTGTGTCTGTTTTCCACCATTCCCATTGTTTCCTGTCTGTTTACCCTGGCTGTCTCTCTGTGTCTGTGTGTTGTCTGGGCGTGGCTGCACCCTCTGGCTCCTGCTGCCAAGTTCCAGCTATGTACCTGAGCCTCGTTCCACTAATCAGTTCCTGCTGTATATCAGCCCCGGTCCTTCAGCTCATTCCTTGCCAGATGGTCAGTTAACCTGAGTGGTATTATGCTATGGCCAGTTATTTCCTTTTGAAGACTCTCCTTGTATTGCTCTCTCTGTCTCAAACTAACCTTGCCATCTCTGGTAGACAGTGTCTACCTAGCCCTGTCGGTTAACACGTAAGTTAAAAAACGTAACTTAACTTAACATAACTTAAATATTTTTATTTAAATGTTGCCGATGCACGGTGAGATGTACCATGACATCCGGATATGGCACGACCACTCAGCTTTGCTGATATTCATACTGCAACAAAACAATCCCATGTGGCCCATAAAAAATTTTCGACGTAGACCAACAACTTAAAACTAGGTGAATTAGTAGGCTACTCTGTATTATGAATATTTAAAGAGAAGTGCATGATCTCATTCCACTTTACAGTCTATGGACCTGTGAGAAACACTACTGCAGATGTGGAAAAGAGGTCAGTGGTGTATCTTGATGCATTGGCACACGTTAAGATGCTGCCAGGGGTTTTACCTTTAAAGGATAAGGCTGGGTTTATTGTACATTTTTTTCTTATTGTCCACAAATCCAACTAAAAGTCCAAAATCAACAATGTGTTAATCTGTATCTACATACTTCACTCGGATTTCCCTGCCTGTGCGTTGCTCTCAGCACAAAGCACAAGTAGATTAATTAATTAAACAGGAGAAAATAGTAGGAGCATTTGTTGGACTATTTTCACCAGTGTTTTCATCCACATTTGGTGCTCGAGTGAGTATTAGGGACAGCAGGATGGTATATGTGGGACTGAATCAAAATAAACTACATTGTTTAATTAACTGATTAAGGAACGTTTAACCCAGCGCAACAGTGTGGCTCACCGATGTGTTTTAATAGTTTTTGGACAACAATGGAGCTCTATGGCACACAGGAAGAAGATTATCTGCCTATCCTTTAAAAGTTCCATAGGTAACCTTACTAACAATAATTGTAGTACATAAGACAGATAATGAAAGCTGGGTCCTCCTAGTGCTCCTGATGGCATTTGCAAGAGGCCGCCACACCTGAACAAAAACAACCAATCACAGCCAAGTGCAGTCTCTAACGCAGCGCCCCCTCATTCAGTCAAGCTCAATATCTTCAGCCTGGCTTCACATCGCAAACACGATGTCTGAGAAACAGCCAGCAACATTGAAAAAACTCATCCCTCCTTTGCCTACAACAGTGTATAGTACAAAACATGTGCCATCATATCCCGGCTCCACACGGAGCTTTGGGCTCATTATGTTTGATGCCATAGTGCTCATATCGACAAGTGGCAAAGAGGCATGATGACAAACAGTGGGGAATAAGTTTTTTTGTGGTATACTAGCCTCTAATCTTACTGTTAGACATTGCTGCAGCTGCCTCTGAAGCCTGGGGCGCTCTGCCCTGGAGAGTCTTGGTGGGGTTCTCGCTACTTTAACAGTGTAAAGTCTTGTCAGCACCCTCTAGAGGCTCCAGTGTTCATTAAAGCTGCAATATTAAAGTGACATATGATTCAGCTTTTCTCAGAGCCTTTGGGCAGCTAAAAATATGCCCAGATGATGGCGCTAGAGAAAATGCCAAACACTCATGAAAACCTTTACAATTCACCTTCATGATATTTAAGAGAAAATGTCAAATGTTTAGAGCAAATTGCAGTGTGTAGTTGTTGAGATGTCTCACTCTGGACCAAAATGTCGGACTGACAGAAAGACCCACTCCGCTGCTCCAGCGGGGATAAAAATATGTGTGTGTGACTCAAAGTGGGAGGAATTATTATTGGACAGTGTGAAATCCAGCACGACTGCTAAACTAAGTCCTGATCTGAAGGGCAAACTGTAATTAAAACATGAAACGTGGCAGTCTAATTTGTTGTGGAAATGCCTCTGAGGGCAGATTATGAAGAGTTTCAAACGACACACAGAAGCTCTTCATTCTCTTGTGACCAAGAAAATGGGCTTCTGTAAAACTCTCTTAAATACAGAAGAAGTGCAAACACAGCATCTGCATGTGTTTGAAGAGGAAATAATTCAGAGCAGCAGTTCATCCTTCTAATACTGATGTAGCTTAATTCCTCCTCCGTGTTACACCTGTTTCTTTTTTTCTTTGAGATTGTTTTATTTCAGAAAAGAAAATTATGAATAACCGACAAACGTCTGCAATTGTGGATTATTTAAAAAAAAAATGTATCTGACAAACTGAGAAATGTAGCAGCAGAAGCTGCCTTGCCAGATGTTGTGAGAACAATGAAAAATGGCAACAGAAGTGGAAACTAAACATTTCAACAGTCACAAAAAAATCCAATTATCTGTTTATGTGATTGACAGAATCATTTTGCACAACCTGTGCTTGAATCTGCCTGCAGGTTGCCGGTTATTCTAGTTTGGACAGTTCTGTCATGGATGGATGTGCTGTCATCTGGTCATCAACACACATGTCTTTATTTTTGTCATTATTATTGTTGTGGTATTTTTTGCCTTTAGATGCAGTAGTGACGGTAGAGTGATAGAGATGACACACAATATAGATCCCCAGGTGGATTTCAACTGGGCAGATATGCAGTGATATTTTTAAAATATTAAATCTTTTGCTTTGTAACATAACAGTTAGTATTGTTACTACAGCCATCTCCTCCTTATTATTCGTTGAGTTTCTTCATTAGAGGGAAACAGCTGGTAAATATCGGCCTTTCCAGTGAGCCAGTGTGCACAATATCAAACCTGGAATCGGCTCAAAATGGAATATAGCCCTCATTAATGTTAATAAATACAACTTTGCTTTTCCTGCTTTAAATGTCTGTCATGAAAAAAAGGTCTGTGGTACGTCAGACATGGCACCGCATTCACCAAAAGGCTACAAGTGAACTTTTGAGGCGTCACAGTGACACTGGCTCAAATACAACTAGAGACCTCTATACCTGTCATCTCCTCCTAACATTTCATTTCTGTTTGCAGTGCTGTCAGTTGACTTAAGCCCCTGACATACTTGCTTTTCAACAATGCGCAGGCATAGAGCAAACAGCATTGTTTACATACTTGCCTGCGTACTTTGCGTGTACCTCGAGGATTAAACGTGAATTCACTAGGGGGAAGATCAGGGCCGGATCATCCCTCGCCGACACCGGATCATCTTCCTTGACAACCTCCGAATTTCGTAAACAAACCAAACATGGCGACACTCGAGGAGGTTATGATTTTAATGAAACATCATAACGATCTCGGTAATTGCGGACTAGCTCTAGGAGTTTTATTGTAAACATCCCGCCATAAATCTCCTTTGTTTAGTCTGCTGCTGACCTTTTTCTTCTTTTGCATTTAATAGCGGTTGGCAAACAAAATGCATATCGGCACCACCTGGGCAGGTGTGTGGAACAGGAGATTTCTGCTGACCCTCCTACAAGATCGACATACTGACCATGGTCATGTGCTGAATTGCATCTTAACATGGTTCATAACATTAATTCCTGGAGACGTGCACAACCTACGCTCCAAAGGAACGCAGGATACACGTGGCGGCCATCTTGCGTACGCAAATGCGTAGTTAAAAGCAAGTATGTCCGGGGCTTTATAGAAACACCTGGGAGCTGATTTTCAAGATAATTCCAACACAGGAAATGTTGACCCCTAGAAATACAATTATTTTATATTATTTATTCGTGAAGTATATGAATAGAAAACTTTTTTTTCTTGTATTTTCCTTTAGCTTTGGCAATACTGTTGGATTAATAGTCATGCCAATAAAGCAAATTCCATTTTGACTTGACTTCTTTTCTCCGTGAGATGGAAGAATTTAGAAAGTTGCGTGGTGCTGCAGAGAGTCCCCAGCTGCAGTAGTGCAAGGATCACGCGTAAAATTCATCCAGCCAGAGGGAACGATCACCAACTGGTCACAGCGCGCCGGCCGTAATAGCGACACAACCCATTGTATCGGAGAGGAATGGGCCATACAGGGCCAGGGCCAGGAGTTAGCAGAGCGACCGGGCACGGTGCGGACTATCGGTGATTGTTCCCTCTGGCTGGATGAAGCACGATCTGCTGGCATTTCCCACGCAAAACCTAATTTAAATAGCGCCACCTACATTGTGTTTGCTCCTGTTGTCATCTACGCAATAATTCTTAGTAAATCACCCATAACAGGTACTACAATTGCACGTGTAATATTTTAGAATACATACGCAATTTAGTCCTCTTTATTCGGGCCCATACAGTAGAATTAATTCCAATTAGTGGATAGTTTGACTGGGACACAGGAACTAAAAACTCTCCGTCACACACATTGTATTTATAGTCCCCATTATAGCGGTGTGGCTCTGTTGTTATCAGAGTGTTTATGTTGCTTCACTGATGTCTCCAAGATGAATTCCTCGACATAATTTTACTACGTTTGAAGCGGTTGAATGTAAAAATTGATATAGACAAGAGAGATTGTAGAAGAAACCTGCGTTGTTCTCTTAATAAAAGTCATCAGAGCCTGCAGACTGGTGTGAAATGTGAGATGAGTTTTATAAATGTGACGTCCTCCAACACTGAATAATTCCTCTCAGTTTGCAGCCCTTTTTTTTTGTGTGTGTGTGTGTCATTCTGACAACATTCTTTGAACTCGTCTTGCTCCAGGTTGCATCAGCAAGATGTGAAGCAGATAAATGAATAATTTTTGTTAGAATTGTGAAAAACTGTCGCAGCCTTCATCTGATGGGTACTGAGACCGCTGTGTGTGTGTGTGTGTGTGTGTGTGTGTGTGTGTGTGTGTGTGTGTGTGTGTGTGTGTGTGTGTGTGTGTGTGTGTACTGAGTTTGACTTCCCAAGGTTTTTTCACACTTCTTAAGAAAAATCATCCTCAGAAATTAATCTCACTGAAGCAAAAATTGAGTCATCTTTGTAAACAAAATATTTGAAAGTTTATGTTTATAAATTTCTTGGTCTTCATTATCACATTCTGACCAGATTAAAGCTCATTCAGGTTGCACTTCACAACATTTTCAATGTTGCTGCCAAGATAAACAATCTTATCAAGCAACATGCGCATTAGATTATTAAATTTGTGTCATGGTAACTGCTTTTAATTATCTGTGTAAAATTACTTTAAAAAGTTAGACCACTTTTAAAACTACATAAGATAAAAACACTGCAAATATTTGCCAGCCGTGCTAGCAGCATGACTCCAGAGAGATGTTGTCTGTGTCTGTAATGTTGGTCTGACGTTCAGACTGAAATATTTAGTCAGCTTTTGCAATAAAATTTGGCACAGACAATTGTGTTCCCCAGAGAATGAATCCTACCGACTTCTAGCGCCACCATGGGGTTAACATTTATACTTTTTATTAAAATATCACGTGTATTTCCACAAAATTTGGGTCAAACATTCACGTTCCCCAAAAGACAGATAAATCTTTTTCTCTAGCAACAGGTTTATATCGTATCATTGAGGAAAAAAATTTTATTATTTATTTTATTATATTACTTTCTGTGGGCGGCACGGTGGACCGGTGGATAGCGCTGTGGCCTCACAGCAAGAAGGATTCGTGTTCAAACCCCGGGTGCTCCGGCTTCCTCCCACCGTCCAAACACATGCAGGCTAGGTTGATTGGGGACCCAAAATTGCCCTTAGGTGTGAGTGTAACTGGTTGTTTGTCTGTGTGTGGCCCTGCGATGGATTGTCCAGGGTGTACCCCGCCTTTTCGACCGATGTCAGCTGTGATCCTGTACGCAGGATTGAGTGAGACCAATATCAGTATCATGCCTGTATACATTAAACACTGAACTGGAGTCAGGAAGTGATTAGATTAGCTTAAAGACTTGAAACAATTGGAAACACCTAGCTCTGTCACATTTCAGAAGAAACAATAACATAACATGACCAACTAAAATAATGTTTTAAGAGCTGGAGAGATTCGTTGCTAGCCTGCCCGCCAACTCCTCTTAAGCTTTTATCCACACAGTGCATCTTGTTATTTTACATGAACAGATATGTATTGGAACTATTGATGAACAATAGTCGCATTGACTTGTCATCACATGCATCATAATCAAAACCTGCAATCATCTTGCAACCAGCACTATAGCTGGACACTTTGCAAAAGTCCTGGACAGATGGATAAGAATAAGTTCCAGCGTGTAACCCACTCACAGTTTGAGTCTAAAATCCTGTCTGTTTCTTGTTTTATTTTGAAGTTGTCTGTGTCTGGTGTCTAGCTTGGTTTCCTGTTTGCCCTGATTGCTGCTAATGTGTTGCACCTGGTGGTCCTCCCTCCCTGCTGCTTTGCGTCTGTATATATTGTCCTCAGTTCTTTTCAGTCTTTGTTGTCTTCATAGTTTGTCGAGTGTCTCTGTAACCTGTGTATTTTCCTGCTGTTCGATTTCTAGATTATTCTCCCCTGTCTGGATGTTTGTTCATTGAAATAAATATTACTTTCTGTATCAGCGCTCTCTTGTGTCTTTCATTTGGACCCTAAACTCGGCTCTCGTTTCTGACAGCCTCTCTGAAACCAAAAACTTCAATTTTTACTTTCCATTTATGTTGTTCATGTATATTTAAAAAAACATAGAGACAATGTGTAAATAAGGCATCTTCTAGACATCTTTTTCATTTTGAGCTAGGCTTGCTGTTGACCCTTGCTTCCTGTCTTTTTACTAAGCTAGGCTAACAGAGAAAGAAACCAAAGTACAAAATATTTAACTATTCATTTAACTTTTAACTATGCTGGATTAAAAGAAAAAAAAATCTAATTTGAAGAACCACACTAAATGTTGCAGTACATCATTGGGTTAATAGTTTTTTACCAAACTGGAATTGTCTTATGTCTTGGTTAAACTTTAATGCAGAAAAATGTTGTTCTGTACAAGATACAACAACTGCAACCAAACCTCAAAACATGCACTAATAGCTACCCAAAGTAGTTTGTAATTAATAATTTATCTATGTGGAGCGATAAACAAGTGTGTAGACACTGTTGGGGCTCTGATTTAAAAATCAGATCAAATGTTTATGCTGCCATTAATATATCATGGATTCACATTTAGGACTACTAAGTATTAGTACCAAAATTGTCCAAATGATACAAACTGTCGTCACCTGAAAGACAAACAACCACAACTGGAACATTTCCACTGAGTTGCAGCTCTTAAGTTTTTCAGCAGCAGTGATGTTTTATTCATCCAAGGCCCTCACTGTCGCCTTGATGGCGTCCTGGTCGTGGCAGTCTGACAGGGACGATGTGGGGAATCGCTGGATGTCTCATTTCCCAACTCGTCCTGATAGCGTTTAGTAAAAGGTTTAAATGGCAGTGACAGGTGTCGGCCTCCAGACTTCACTTTACATCACCCTCCTGTTAATTTTTTCCCCTGTTATCTCTCCCTTCCTATTTGTCGCTCTGCTTCTATTTCATTCCCGCTCTCTCTTCCTCTCAGTCTCGTCTGTCTTTCATTTAGAGAGTCTCTCTTCTCTTTTTTATTTTTTTCGCTGATTGTTGTGGCCTGAGGCGATGTTGTTGTGCTGGCAGTTGTCATCATTCAGCAGAAAAAAAATATATTCTCAGCTGTTTTATTTCTTTTCTTCATCGTGCCACAATATTCCTCCCATGCTTAAAGGATTAGATTATTTTGGTGTGACATCCTCAGCTCTTTCTTTTCTTTCTTTTTACAAAAAGCTCTCTGGAGGAGGAGCAGTAAATCTGTTTTTTTCAGTCAACACTTGTACAGTGTTCTGTTCAGATGCTCTTTGAAAATGTATGACAATATTGACACTGACATGGGGGGGGGGATCTTAACTCTGAAAAATGAAATCTGGAGGTGGATGAAATAATGAAATCCGTTGCAGAAGTAATCAGACACTACAGCGCATCACCAAATAAAACCTGTAGATTGATTTTCCTCCCTTCCAGAAGTCATTGCCCTCAGTTCATTACTATAACCATCAGTTTCCAGAAACTTAGATAACTAATCCATCACTGTCAACCTATATGGTCATTTTCTTTCTTTTGGCAGTTCTAAACTACTCTGCTTATCTTGATAACAATGATGCTCCAATGTTGAATTGTTGGCTGCCAAAAACTAAACCCTAAAACACACAATAGGCAAATGTGGAAGGTGTCGGAAGAATCGTTATCTTGCCAACATGATGCTTTTAGCATGCAAATGTCATGTTACCTGTGGAGTGTCTAAAATGAACATGTTCATTACCATGGGATGATAATATTTAACATGTTTCAGATGTTAATTACAAGCAGCCGCGTGCAAAAGACCCAACTGTGATTTAGAGTCAGAGATATGTGGAGTTGCTGGCACCTACGATATCTGGCACAATGAAAACTAGATAATTTTGTTGTTTGCTGGTGACTCTCCATGAAAAGCCACATCTTTTTTTTCTATTCATCCTCTGGGAACCATAGTCCTGGAGATATTTCAGTCTGGGGAAAAAGTGTTCACAATTTTAAAGCTTGTATAGATGAAAAGCAAATGTCAATAATCACGGTCAATGATGAGTAAGTATGGTTGATCAGCATACATTGGGAAACTAAACCTATCTGGGGATCTGCTCCCAGACAATTGTTCATTTCTATTTTTCTATTGGTATAGTAATACTTACCTCAAGGGTGTAACATTGGTTTGAAAAGTAGTAGCATTTCTACATGCTTTTATCATATTCTCAGCTACTTAAAAGCAACACATTATGATTAAGTCGGCTCTCATGCCTAGTTTAATCATTCTGCACAGAAGCGGTAAATGTTCACCAGAAATAAACGTCTTACTCTCTGCATGTTTAACCCAGAACCCTACTGAACATCACATGCTGTGGTATTTAATTAGGGATATAAGCTCTTCTTTGAAGAACGGGACTGAGAATATCAACAGATAATGGTCCAATTGCAACTTCAGTCACCATACAATTAATCAAAATATGAAATATATATATTTATTTTAACTCACACCCTGTCAATATTTCACTGTAAATTAATTTATAACAATCGTTCTTTTAGCTGACGCTTTTATCCAAAGTGACTTACGATTGCTATATAAGTCAGAGGTCACACGCCTCTAGGAGTTACTGTAAGTGCCTTGCTCATGGACACATTGGTGTGTCACAGTGTCCACTGCTCCACCACAGTAATTGGTTAGCTTTTGTTTAAGTCCAGTGTGTAGTAGTTTTTATTATGAGGAGTACATTATAGTGTTATTGTGGGTTCAGATACTGCATAGTGAGATCCCTGTTTAAATCTAAATAATACATATTTAAATTATAAGAATATTACACCTTTTCACTGTAACTCAAATACATGCCGTTATTTCTCCCTTTTTTCAAAAATATAAACATAAATAAAAACATTGGATAGCCTAAATCTCATTGTCTTAAATTTAATGGCTTATATAGAAACATAATCCTTCTTACCTCCGTCTGTTGATCCTTAACTCTTACATTTTAAGATGGTAAAAGACATCAATTCATCACTTACAGACAGAGATCAATTCATTATTTAATGTTTCTATTGCAAAACTCTAACAGTAACATTACCACTCTATCACAAACTGCCTGCTAGCCTACACACCTACCAAAATCTCTAAAGCCCTCTTTTTTTTTAGTCTTGCAGTAAAAGTAATGTTGAAACCAACACATTCTCACTTCCGACTCGTCGCATATTGACGCTTGGTCAAGGCCCTTTAGCATCATTTTTAGATTTTAGAGCTTCGCGGTCAAATTTGCAACTCTTAGCAACAACAAATATACAACGTTATAGTTAGAAACAATAAATGCTTCATCCAGTCAGACTTTCCAAATAAAACGCTAGCATTTCGAAACATCGCCATTTTGAAACGAGACGTTATTAAAGTTGTGAAACGCTGTAATTTGGTTAGGTTTAGGCACAAAAGTACTTGGTTAGGTTAAGGAAAAGATCATGGTTTGGCTTAAAATAACTACATTAACTTACATCACTTACGTAACTTGTCTAACTTAAATAAAAATATTTAATGGTGACTTTTTGTTTCACACGGGACATGAACACCACCGCTTTCCTGGTTCAAAGTCCAGGTTCTGACCCTCAATCCACTCCAACCACCTACTTATTCAGTCTTTTCTGTTTAATTTTATATACCTACCTTCACCATCAAAAGCTGCCGCTACTGGGCTTCCCCCACTGCATTGAACTATGACTCTATAGGGATCCCCAGTGCGTTCCAAACTGACGCCGATGGGTCTTGACCATGCGTCCATATGTGACGGGTCGGTGAGTGAGAACGGGTTGTAGAAACCGCAATTAAAGTAAACACAGGTTTTTCAAGAGGTTTTGTTTTTACTTGTATAACAGCGGATGGTGGAAGGGACGACCATCCTGCTCTTTGTTCCCTCATAGGACAACAATTTCAAGATGATTTTCTATTGGACTTACCTGGACATAAATGTTTTTCACTTGACACTGAATTGAACTGCATTTTGTATAATTGTGTATGGTGGCCCGGTGGTTCTAACAGCATGAATACAGAGAGGCTGTAATTTCCCTCGGGGTGTTAGACCTGCGTCCTCAGACCTACTGTCATCAGGAAACAAACTCCCTTCATCACTCAGAGGACTAAACAGCCGATCCAGATTCAATATTGCTTATTTAGTCCACGTTCTCTGTGTATATGATGAGGTGGATGAAAGGGAAATATCTCTGTTTTCTTTTGGTGCTTTGACCCGTTTCATTTGTATGCACAGAAATATTAATAACACAACAGGGGTATGAAAGGGTATTTACCAGCAAATTGATCAGTACGAAGCGAGGCAGCTGCTGTTTGTAAATCATAAAATAACATTTCATTCTAATGAGTAATAACCACACGTATCAAAAGGTCGAAAAAACATTCAGTGTGTTTTAACAGAAGAAAATACCATCTGAGGCATTCAGTATCTACAAAAACGTGTCAGTGCCTTAATTTAACTTGGACTGTTATTCACAAACAAGAGGACGGCTGAATAAAATCAAATAACCATTTGTTTTGAAGTTACAGTGACCCTTTCAAAGGAGACGGTGGAAAATGCAAGTCTGTCTTTAAGTGTTTGTGTCTTGATACAAAGAAGAATAATGCAGATAACTATATCAGTATCAAGCACTGGAAAGTGGGCATAGACCCATGCTAACTGCGAACATTTGATCCAAAGAGAAATATTATCACAGCTTTTGGATGGATCCCCATAAAATAGTAGTGTCCGTAATGTTTAGGCTCTGCTTACAATTACAAAATGCATTGCATCTCATTTTATAGATGCAAAAATTACTGTTGTGTGACACTACGCAGTGGTGTCAGTGTCAGTGATGATGCAAAGTGATGAGAATTCAGAAGTGTCTGAAATGAAAATTTCCTGCTCACTGTAGATTCAACATGAGGTGCTTGCTAGTTAATTGAATGTAACAGTGACTGTATCAATATGAGATGTACCCAAATGGGTATATCTCAAAATAAGGAATCCTGGGAAAGGATTTGTAAGTTGTAACTACTGGCTTTATTTATCAACTCCCAAGTTGTCACATATGGACACATAGTCAAGACCTCTTGGCATCAGTTTGTAACGCACTGGGAGGCCCTTAGCGTCATAGTTCAATGCACTGGGGGAAGCCCTGTAGTGTCATTTATGAACGTAAAAAGCAGATGTAGGATATAAATAACATAAAAGTCAGAGTAAGGTGGTTCTGGTGAAAGGGTGGGTCAGCACCCAGACTTTCGCCCAGGAGACCAGTGTATACCTCTGTGAAACAACATGTCAACATTTATTGTTTTGTGTGATGTACGTAACAAAAGCTACGTTAGTTAATTTAAGTTAAGTCATGTAAGTAACATATTTTAACCCAAACAATGTTTTCCTAAACCTAACCAAATGGCGAGGTTTCACAGCATTAACCACTAGTTTTATTTTGAGTCTAAGTGGATGTTGCACATTGATTAATGCTAACTTGACTGAGCGACGCCAAAGGGGTCTTGACCAAGTGTCCATATGTGACCAGTTGAGAGTGAGAATGTGTTGCATTTATAATTAATGAATACTTTTCTAATACTTACATGGTCAGTAATAAAATCTCATGGGTTTTCTTGGTCTCTAATAATTATATCTGCAGCATAGTGAAGGATTGTATTAAAAGAGGTAATGCATGAATGTCAGGTGTTTTTTTCTTTTTACAACAATCCATCAAGTCTGTAACCAGATTGGTTATTAAGTTGTTCAACCATTAGGTTCTATTTTAGAGCATTCGGCTGCATCTCATGGTTTTCATCAATGGATGGGCGTTGTTCACATTGAGAAATTTCCATGATGTATGTTCCGCACTGTTTACATGTGCAATTATGAATAAAAATCTTTATGCATTTACGTTAAATTTGAATCAATCTTCTTGTGTGTGTGCCAAAAGGTTACACATTGTATCTGCAGTATAGTACATATGCATATTATCGTCTTAAGAACACACTGCTCTTCTTGGTAAAGATTATATTTGTCTTTGTTTAGTTCCCTGTAGATGTCTCCTCCTGAGATGAAATGGAAGTTGGTCCTTGCTCGAGGTGCACATGTTTTGCAGTGCGATGTGTTTATGGACTTAAACATCCAGAGGCATAAGTGTTTTGCATTAAGCAGCTGCAGGAGTGAATGTGTCAGGAGGTCAGGCGATGATGGTTTTAATAATCGTTCAGATCTATAAAAAGGCAGATGTATAAGGTGTTAAGAAGCAGCAGCCCGAGGGAGTAGAGGGAAACCATTCCACACTGGATTTTTAATCTTTTCTTAAATTACTCAAGCAGAAAAATGTAGAGTATTGATATTTGTAGATCCGCTTATTGATCATTTGATCGCATCTGCAGATGAAGCACTTTACAACTTTCTCCCGCAGGGTCTCCAGCTTCAGCTCTAACAGATAGGGGCTGTGACATGTTTAACATCTGCATTCACATCTGAGTTAGTTTGACCTGAAATGTGACTTAACAGGTTTGTCTTTGTTTTCCCTGATATTGGAGTTGAATCTGAATACGCTCCCACATTAATGGAATGGCAACACATAGACAAGATCTCAGATGGTGCAAGTAACACAAGCAGGTAGACAACCACTTGACTTTTCTTTTAACACCACCCACCATCAATGGCAAACTTAAGATCTTTACTGTCGCTTCTGGTCAGGCTCTAAAGGTGAGCATCTTTTAGAGCAGTTGTGCAGGGCAATGTTGCACCACCGCTATCCGTTCAAAACATAGTCGGACTTGCCACTAGCAAGATTGCCCAGCAACATTGATCATAAAGTTGCCCTGTGTATCATCAGTTTAAGACCCCGTTTCCACCTGGTAATTATCTGTTATCTGGATAATGAAATCTGATCATCGGTCGTCTGTGCATATACACATGGTAATAATAAGCTTTCTCATTAGCTCAGTTCACCCTAATTGTGGGTTGAGCTAAATATGCAAACAGATGGGCGGAGCTGGCAGATTTGTCAACAAACATGGTAAAGAGAAGTGGGAAACTGTCAACGGGCATGTGAGGCATTTGTGACAGTCAGTCTCAGCCAAATTAGGTTACTTTTTTGCAGCCTTGCTTAATAGGAAGGTTGCTTAAACTGTTAAACTGTCAGTGGAGAAGCATGTTAGCACTAATGCTGGCTCCCCAGGTCCTCATGTCGTGACCCTGATCTACTTATTTTGACTTTATTGTACCTTTTTGATGGGCAGACTGAAATAGCCGGCGCCCTTTCAACATGTTCTTTGAAAACTGTACAGATGTAATTTACACCTGACTGAAATCCCATCACAGTGTGAGCCAGATCCAATTGCATTCTGCAGCTGATTTACACCTGCATCTGTTTTTGGCATCTTGAATTGCTCCATGCTAAAATGTAAAAAGGACTGACAGCTGACATTTCCTGCAGCTCTTAAATGGACTGTTTGTGACCACGATTGGCCATTTATAGCGGAAACTGGCTACTGAGATTATGGTGGTGGGAAGGGTACTTTTGAGAAACGTCATCTTTTTTGTACTTAATGGGCTGAATTTAGATTGCTAACCAAAAGCTCCTGTTAAACAGCTCCTTAGACCAACAATGGCCAGTTTGACGTGTACCGAGGTGATTACTGAGGCTCTGTACAGAGGCCTCAGGTTGAGGCGGGTACAGGAGAGGCGTTAAGCAGGAGAGGAGCGAAAGGTGAAAGGGATGTCGGGCATGGGAGACGCTGTGACAGCGTGTGGAGCCAGAATCTTTTCACATCTAACTCATGAATTAAGAGTTTATTTCAAACCAAACCAAAAAGCTGGTAATGGTTGGAACAGTGCAAATGTAACCAAGATGGTTTTAGTGAGTTTAATTTTGTTTCAGTGAAGAGTTACCAAGGCAATTAGTTGGGTGAAAGAGAGAAACTTGAATTCAGAAGGTGTAAGATTATATTGTTTTGATTTGATAAGGAAAATAAGTGTAAGACTACTTCCTTTCTTGACTTTTGTGAGTTTATTTTGTTTATTTATTAGACTGAAAAAGCTTGTAACATAGCAAAGTCACCGCTTTCACACATCTCCCAGCTGAAACTACAGCGGGATGCCTGAACTATTCTATCAGACTATCGCCTATCGGAGGCACAAGTGGCATTACAACACAGTATGAGGGGGGCTAACTAGCATGCTGACTTCAGCAGATATCTCTGCAACACAATACATAGATGTCTTTAAACTAAAATCCTGGTCATATACATTGTATATTTAACCACAGGAGTCCTCTGACAGGCGGCGGGTATATGTAGTGCACATGAAGTCAACAGCAGTCGAGTGATGAGTCCTCAGTGAAGCTGAATGAGAATCATCAGACAACAGAAAGAGATGAAGCCTCGCTCCACCAAACGTTCACTGTGTCACTGCTGCTCCTAAAGGGCAAGAAAATTATCAAAAGTTTGTTTGTGTGTGTGTGTGTGTGTGTGTGTGTTCTGCAGTGTTCATTATGGTGTGTATATTAAGTGAACAAGATAACATACTGACAGACCAAAAGGCTCAATCTGATTCTTTTTTTTTTTTTAAAGTGGACCCAGCTTCAATAATACTGAATGGTTTCACTATCAATAATCAAAGATCCGATCATTGTGTTCCTTACTCCAGCATGATCCACTCCTCCACTGCGGGGTTAATGGTACTGATGTCTGTATTCCCACTGTTGCAATACTAATGTTCATATATGTTTTGTCCGTTATTAGTTTCCGAGCTGGCAAATAAACGTTCTTGCTTATGTAAATAATTTATTTAAAGTTGTAATAAACTATAATTCAGAAAAACACAGTTTACTTTGTAGTCCAAACAGCTCATTCATTCTGCACTTTTAATTATTAAGAGTTTGTGAATGTATATTGTTTAAACTGCTACAGACAATCAGATCTTAAAACTCATCCTGATATAGTTGACCTATGTTCTAACATTTTCCACTGCTTCTCTACATAGAGGTTGCAGCAGCATCAGGACAATGCTGTGTTTATAACGTGAAACAAATGAAGCTCACGCGTTTTGCATGCTGCTTTGCTCAGTTAAGGATTCTAGTATGTGAGAGCTCACATGTTGGCAAATAGAATTTTGCAAGTACTTAGTTTCTAGTAAGCTGCAAAGTTTTATAACCTAACTTGTCATCCTATCTGTTCTGAGTAACAAGTTTAGAATAATGCACTGTGTGACCAGAGGGGCATGCACGTCTGTCCCCCTTTTGTCCTAACAGTTGAAAATATCTGGTTCTTCTTTTAGGAAACTAGTTGAGTTTGGCAGTTAAACATTTCGGAACAAGCCAAAATAGCTGCATGTATGTATATATGTATATTGCATACAAATACTGCTGTTTTTTTCCGTTATCATGGTTATGTTTGAACTTAAATACATTTAAACAAACACTGTCTATAGCAGAGAGTGAAGGTAACTGTGTCAAATCCAGCTTCCACATGTCTTTGCACTGTATTGACTGTATCTCAGTCTGTCTTTGGTCGGTCTGTGTAATGATTGATGGAAGGACATGAACTCTAATGTAAACAGAGAATATTAGAGGATATATTTTAGGGGAACATTTTTGGGGAACAGGAAGCAGATTTCTGTCATGCTGTGACCTGAAAATGAAGCTGTACAGTACAAGCACTAACCAAATGTCTTTAAAGAGATTAAGATTCTCTGCCCTAATGTTTTGACCTTTGACACCAGTCACTGGCTAAGGCATAGAGCTTCATGTTGACCCCTGCGGTTGATTTGTTTCTTTGCCATCATTAGTTATGTCACTCATGTAATGACCTGCCTGCGTGTTGTTATGAATCGCCCAAAGCGATGATCAAGGTCTGCAGGTCAGCAGGGAGCTGAGGGCTGCAGAAACGCCCTTTATGTTAGTTTGTCCACATGTGGTGCGTCACCCCCCACCCCACCTTCCCTCCCCCTCCCCCCGCTGGGACCGGATCAGAGCATAAATGCATCACAAGCAGCAGCGCTGTTGTTGAGGTCACCATCAGCAAGTTTACATTCTGCTTACACCAGATTAACACAATTAATCAGTAAACTTCACCCTTTTCCTCGACTGTAGGCAGCAGCAGCACCCTGTGAGCCATCTGTGGATGCCGGATCCACTCCAACTGGGTCTCTGGGTCTGTTTGTTTAATGGACAGGCACCTGCCAACACAGACATTCACACCACGGAGACAGATGATACTTCCTCTGACTGGCTGAGGGTTGTGCATTATTTTCAGTTAGACACAGGGCTCTGATGAAACATCCTTATCAGCATTTTACATTGATCAGAATCAGAAGGAGCTTTATTGCCAAGTAGTGTTTTACACATACGAGGAATTTGCTGTGGTGATAAGGTGCTACATGTAGACAAACATACAGTCAACAAAAATAAATGTAAAAATATGGAATAGAACAAGAATGTTGCAGATATATACGTGTGCATTATTCTGGTTCTGTGCCGTGCAGAAGTAACGCAAAGGAAGAGAATATTGTGTACATATAAATATATAAACTGACAACATAGAAATATACAACAACAAAGATCAACAATCAACAACAAATATGTGCGACGTGCCAGATCTGAGCCCGACACGAGATGAAACAGTATTTACATGTGCAGAGACATTTGCATCATTTGCATCATTTGGTGGGAGGAGTCAGCTGCAATCTTTCCTGCTCGCCTCAGAGTCCTGGAGGAGTACAGGTCCAGAAGAGAAGGAAGATTGCAGCCAATCACCTTCTCTGCAGAGCGAATGATGCGCTGCAGCCTGCCCTTGCCCCTGGCAGTGGCAGCAGCGTACCAGATGGTGATGGAGGAGGTGAGGATGGACTCACTGATGGCGGTGTAGAAGTGCACCATCATTGTCTTTGGCAGGATGAACTTCTTCAGCTGCTGCAGGAAGTACATCCTCTGCTGGGTCTTCTTGATGATGGAGGAGATGTTCAGTTCCCAACCTCCCACCTGGGAGATGATGGTGCCCAGGAAGCGGAAGGAGTCCACAGTGGTGACTGGGGAGTCACACAGGATGATGGGGCTGGGCTTTTTCTAAAACCCACAACCATCTCCACTGATATTGATACTTCTGTCAGGAAGGCAGCTGGTCCCAGCTGTTCCCCAGAGAAAATAATATTAGTGACCTCCCAACCTTTACCCTTTACCAAATTCCCTGTCGTGTACAAGAAATGTACCAGTGACCAGCAATTTTCTGGTCACTCTCCGCTTCATACTTTATGACCCCGTAACCCTTCTTTTAGTGCCACCTGCAGAAGAAACGTTCAGTGGTTACCAGGAGTTAAATCATTAGCATAGTTGTGTGTGTTGTCCAACAGTTTAATTTTGGTGTGTAATCATGCATGTATTAACCAACACAGAGGTCGTATGATGCACTGGAGTCAGCAATGCTGCCAGTTTGTCCAAGTGGCCAACCATTTTTTTCCCATAGATCACCATCATAAAAGATGTCTGCAAAACTGGACGCCCTAAATAAACAAACAAGGTAAATCATTATATGTATGTAAAATCTGTAAACCATAAACATTTAATGTTCTTAAAGTCTAGCCATTGATTTAGCATTGCACTCGTTAGTGTCAGATGATGGGAAGTAAATAAATAGATCAAAAGTGATGCAGCAGAACCAGAGATATCTTTTTATTCTGCATGTTCTACAGAGGTCTGGTAAGCCCCACACCAAGAGATTTGTTTCGTTTTAAAACTTTTTGTCTTCAACCTATGCTGACTCAAGTGACATCACATGAGGCCTTTTTCAGACTTCACACAGCTCCCTCTGGGGACACTGAAGGTTTTATACTATGTTTTTTCATACATACAGCAGTTCTTCTCAATACATGTAAACAGACTTTTTCCACATGGGGTTTTTTGTACACCTGTTCTAAGTTTACTATATTTGTTGTTTCATGTCTTTGTGCATTTTGACTCTAATGAAAACACAATGTCAATGTCAAAACTTCAGTTTGTCTGCACAATTAAAGGGTGAAAATCAATCAGTGTGGTCCAGGCTCTGTTTTTCCAGCAAGGGCTTCCTGTTTGAATGAAGGTCAAATGAAAATAAAATTAAAGCAGTTGCATGTTATTACATGGAGAACTAGCCAAAAACTATTTTCTATTTCACTGTCAGTTTAATCCGTGTTGCTCATTAGATATTATGTGCAGTCTGCTGTGCAAACTGTCGTTTTTTTTCTCCTCAAATTATTTACAACCAGCCACATTTCGGATTTTTGTTATTATTATTGGAAGTTAATAACGGGTGTCAACTTATTTTATGACACGCTTCATTTTAAGTTCCAATTAGCACTCTACCTGACAGTGTTTGAGTTAATGACACACTGTTCATTAAAAGTGGTTAATGGTGCTTATCAGGTATTAAATATGTAAACGGGCTGTCAGTGCAGCAGGTGACAGCAGAGAAGAAGAAGAAGAGAATCAGACCATCAAGGTCGACCGGATATCAGAACAGAACACCAACCTCTGAAATTAGCTCACGACCTTTAAAACTATGTTAAATTAGCAAAGCTGTCCGGTTCACAAAGCCTTGAGGTAAGCATGGTAAGATGTACTGTCCTGCCATTAGGGGAGTGGTGGAGAGGGGGAGGGGGAGCTTTATTTAGCAGGTGCGGTTTATTACCTGTCATCAAATCCCCCTCCGAACAGAAACAGCTGACGTTGCGGAAATACGAGGAGACCCAAATAAGCTCAATCAACAGAACTGATAATATTTCATATCCCTGTGTGTTTTTTTTTCTCATCCACTTCCCAGACAGGACCCCATTTTTCAGCCCCTTCGCTCGTCACCCATGACGACCTCTGCAGGGTCACCCAGGTCCCCGCTGAGCGGGGACGGCGAGGGGCTCGGTGCCTTTGGAAAACCAGGGCGTCTCTTCTGTCTCTATGTCCAACCAACCAGCCGGTGCTGAGGCCAAGTGCACTCTCTGGGATTCCCGTCATCAGCTGCTGGGGCGGAGGAAAAGAGGGAGGGTTCCCCTTTTTGTCCTTCCGCCTACTGGTTTCCTTTCCTTCCTTAGAAACTAGAAGTAAGGAAGGAAAGGAAGGACGGAATGTGAAGGAGACGAACAGACCTTAATGAGAGACCAGGAATAGGAAGGTAGAGAGGGAGAAGGAGGTAGGGAAGGAAAGGATAGGTGGCCAAGGACAAAATGAACCAGGGAATTAAACAATGAAGGAAAGGATGAAGAAACTGAAGCAAAGGAGGCATCACAGAAGTAATGGTAAATGGAAAGAAACAGAGAGGTAGGAAAGTAAAACGGTAGAAAAGGAAAAGACAAAGTTGGAAAATGGAGTGAAATAAAGATGGCAGTAAAGAAGGGATGGACAATGGAAAGGGGGGAGAAAGGCAAATTCCAGGAATTGGGGCAGGAAGGAAAGGTATCCGGTAAAGATGTAAAGGCAAAGTGTAGAGAGGAAGAAGTAGGAAGGAAGAGACAAAGATAGGAGAAGATAGGTAGGAAATGACAGGATGAAGGAAAGAATGTAGGAAAGAAGAGAAAAGTTGAAGGATGGAAGACAAGATGGAGAGAAGGAAAGGAGGTGGCAGTGATGGAAAGGAGCAAGTGAATGAAAAGAGTAAACCGAAATGCAAAGGTCTAGAAAGAAAAGAAAAGTAAGGAAATAGGAAATAAGGAAGGGAGACATTAGTGAAGGAAAGGTGAAGATAGACAAGTCAGAGTGAGGTTCAGAAATATTGGTAGAAGCTAGAATAATAATAATAAAAAAGCAAGAAATGAAGAGGAGGTAGTGAAGGAAAGGTGGCAGTAGGGAAGAAAAAAGGAACAGTAGGTAGTATGACAAAGGGCAAAGAGACTTGTAGGAGTATGAGGAATCAGGGAAGGAAACAAGGATACAGGGAAGAATAGTAGGAGATAGAGAAGAAAAAGGAAATGTGGCAGTAGGCAAGGAAAGGACAAAACAAAGGAGGTAGAGAGAAAGGGAGAGGAGTATTAAATGAAAGGTGGAGAGAGAAGAGAAGTGAGGAGGTAGAGAAGAAAAGGAGAAGAGGAAGTAGGAATAGAGAAGGAAGTTAGGAGTGGGGTAGGAAAGGGGACACAGTGAAAAAAGGAATGTAGTATATGAAATAAAAAAATAAGTTGAAGGGAAGGAATGAAGGATGCAGTAAAGGAAAGACAAAGTGCGGGGAATGAAAAGCAAGCAGTTATTCCAACACGTCCTCATACCTAAACAACAAAAAAGGTCGACTGTCAACAACATAAATGCCCGTAAAGCTAAGTCACGTGGCGTAAACGTAAGCCGCAGTTTTGGTTTAGGCTACAAATCGGTGTATGCAGACGTTTTTCTCTTATGACAGAACGCAATGACTTTCTTCCTTTTATGGCCGACCAGCACTTTCAGTAACGACGAAGTCTTCACCACAATCCCACTGTCATTTCCACTTGCTGTGTTAGCGATATGTTTTATAAGACATGGTGGTTCTGTCACCTTCTTTGTCTCTTTTGTCACCTCCCCCTTCGCAGATCTGTTTCCTCTGTCACTTTTCCCGACCACGACACCGCGCCGTGGTGAGCAGCTTCTCTGAGACGCCGCACACCTGTTAGTGTGAGTACGCAAAATAACTGCAGGAGATTCATACACTTCAGTGTGGCGGAGGTTACACCGCGAATGTGTGAGGTTGGAGCACAGAATGGCCCGTTACATTTTCATATGATAGTCTGAGGGGTTTAGCTGACTCTCTCACACTCTGCAAGATGCTTAAATTTAGGATTCACAACCATACAGGCAACCAGCTGTACAATCAACACAGGAGCTGCCTGAAGATCAGACGGGAATAACATTAAGATAACAGCCATACGCTAAAGGATAATTCTGGTTTATAACAACTTGGATTTTATTTTAGTTGTTTACGCCATCACTCCTATCAGTAATAATAACACTGGTACTCACCAAAATGATAGCTTTGTGATCTGGGAACATGGTGAAATCCAGATAATCTAAACTACCATTAACAGTTTGGGTAATAATTTCTCTGTTTGCCTTTGTTTTCTCTTCCTAATAATGGGATCACTTGTTGGTTTGTTTCCAGCCTCTTCCAACTGCTCCTGTTTCTTGATCCGTCTGACTTCTTTGTACTTGTGCCACTGTGTTCCCAGATTTTAACAATTAACTTGATGAGTACAATACTACAGTACTAACAGTTACTGATAGAAACAAACGGGAAGTTGGTTGTAATAAACTGCAATTTAATTTGACTTTTGTAAAAATTACCTGCCAAGTCATGTAATTTTTATTTTACTTTATGTGAGATTTAATCATTTGGTTTGCTCAATAGTCCTGCAGATTTATTTGTTAACATGTGGGTTCAGTAGCTGATCTCATTCAACTCTTAGCAGCTAAAGCGCCCAATCCAGAGCTAAAAGAAGCATATATATCTCAGGTGGACTCAAACACGAGTCCAACAGGATGATCATGCTGGATGAATCAGTTGTTTGCTAACATTACTTGAGTTCCACAACAACTAAAGAATGTATGAATGAATGAAGCTTTGCATTTGGTACCTGTTAAACTGAAATCACATATTCATCCTTTACAACATCTCTTCAGTATATGGGTGTGACATTGTAGATTACATGTTAAATTTTAACCACATTTGATGATTTTCTCCTTTGAATGTGATCCTAAACCTTTTGAGTTAGAGAGGTATTTGTCATATACTGGACCTCTATATGGATTTTTATCCAGAACATACAGAGACGAAACTGTTATCCATCTTCTCATTTTAACAACCCTGCCTTCTTCTACTTTGAACACATGTGCAGGCAGATTCCCTGCATCTGCTGAAACTGCATTCGTGGTCGACACCCACATCAGTTCAGCACTGTGAGTTTCATTTGCACTCATCAGCAACGGCTCATTAAAAAGTTCAGATCGGGCTGTTGACTCTCTAATAGGCCTCCTGCAGCTCCTTAAATGCAGCTTTTGCAAACAACAGACAGTCCTGTTGTCAGTTTTTCATTCATCTTCCTCTGAACCAAATCCTTCCTTTAGCTCTCACCTTGGAGAATTCCCAAAACATTGTCTGCTTTTGTTCGTCAGATCACCTAGCTTGCTTTTCTATTTTCTTTCCTTTCTTTTTTTTTTTCAAAATTGTCTCTGATTGAATTGTATTTTGCAAAGTACTTCAGGCAAAGGAATTTTCATTCGTATCCGTACATGAGAGCACACAAAAGCAGCCATTGTTGGTAGTCTAATGGGAATGTTAAGTACAAGCAGGCAGAGCTGTCTTTTATCTTGGGTATTTACAACTCTGTCACAACCAGCAGGAATTTGGAAGCTGAGGGGTAAAAAGCATTTTTTTTTTTGATCCCTGCCCGGATGCACTGGCTTTCATCTCTCTCAGTGCTCTTAAGTGAACGGCCCGCTGTTTGTGGAGGGAGAAATGGAATCAAAGCCAGTGATTAGAATGAAGTATTTGCAGAGGTTTAGGGGGAAGAAAAAAAAGAAACAACATTACCAGAATAAAAAAAAAATTGGAGGAGAAAGTTAAATTTACTATCTCCAAAAAGTTGTTGGCTCTGTGTTCGCTGCAGGAGCTGTGGCCTCCAGCAGCTCCTTCTCATCACCATGCAGAATAATCCTCTCTTTGTTCAGAGAAACAGAATTGTTGCTTTAAAAAAACACACCAACGTCTTATATTATTTCGCTCTTTCAGCATCTGTAAGAAGCCCTGAGCGGTGGTGTTATACTCCGTGTTTCTTCACAGCCAGGACGGCTCTCTGCGTTCTGTCTGATATCCATCCATACATCGCCTGCAGCAGGAATTAGGCTTTCGTTTTCCCAGTTTTTTGACCTGCACACCTCCGGGCCTTACACCTCTTTACCGCAAGCTTTGGGGGCTTTTCACAATAAGATACAGTAGCTTACCACAGTAGGTCAAGTCCAGTTCAGCATGTGGGCCGTGTGTGTGTGTGTGTGTGTGTCACCCAGTTCCTCCAGATAACGTGGAATTACACGGCTAAGTTATCCAGCCGCAGCGTGAAGGGGGAAGAACCTAAAGGGAGTTTTAACTGAATGTCAATGGGGAGCGCCGAGCTATAATGGAGGCCACTGTGGGAAACTAAGCGGAAGGTCAAAGATTTTCTGAGTCAAGTTGAGCTGTGTGTGAGGTTAACATAGAAAAAAGGCTAGAAAGAAGAAGGAGAAGAAGAAGAAGAAGAAGAAGGGAAGCATGGCTCCCCCACCGATGAGCGCCGCTCTGCCCCCCTTGATGCTAATCCTCTGAAAGCTGTTTTCTAGCGAGGATTAGTGCCAGCGAGAACAAGGCTTAGAGCTCTCCACCGAGTCGAGATGAGAAATCGAATACAGGTGCTTGTCGGGGGTTGAGCCCGATGACTTTTCTGTGTGCAATATCATACAGGGCGGATAGCTCTCACTGCACCAGCTGGTATTACATCCTTCAGAGTGATATTGTTGGAATTCAGGCCAATGCTGACTCGTGCAGAACAGAGAAAAGAATCCTCTGAAGCTCAGTGGATCCTCTAACCCAGAAATCACACTTCCCCTCCTTGCACAAAGTCAGGTTATTCTGTTTTTAGGGCTGCAGCCAGGGATTATCATCATTACAGTTTTTCAATTAATCTGCGAATCATTTACACTATTGAATTCCAAACATACATGCTCATATAACTCTTATTCAGTCTCACATCGGAGAAGTTGGAACCAAATTGTGTTATACATTTTAGCTGCTAAATGAGAGTCGAATTTATCAAAATAGGTCATCACCTATCTTTCCGCTAATCAAGTGCATCTCTGGTTTTTAAATGTGTATGTATATCTGTGTCTCTGCAGTTGTGAATTTTCTGGTTGGTTGATTGTTTTTTTTTTATAGTATTTTATTCTCTTTTGTTCTATTGTTAGCCTGCTGATTGCTGCCCAAACCTCAGATCTTTCCCAGCTGACCCACTCAGCCAGTGAGGCGGGGTTAAAAACGGGTATGTCATCTTTTTGTGCCAGAAAGATGATGTGTCCACAAAGTGAAGGGTCAGATTATTGATTATGGATTCATTTGAAAGGAGGTGCTTAACGCCGACTTCCAGGAACAAGAATGTAAACAAACGATGGCCCTCAAAGCGGCGTGAATGATACTGGCTGTTTTGAGTTCACAAAAGAAATAAAAAACGAAGGTGACCTTTCCTCTGCTTCATAGTTTCACCTCAAGGCACCAGCAATATTATTCCTCTTTCCCTCTCACTGTTGAAGAGCATTCTGTGCTCCTATTGGTGACGTTTGGAGCATGTTGTGGAATTTGTAGTGGAAAGCAAAAAAAAAAAAAAAAAAAATGTGGACACTCTTTCTGTCAGGACGTCGTGACGTGTCCCAAATTCATCGCCAGTTGTCGTCCACTGCGATACGCCGCACGGTATAAAATGATTAATACTTGCTCCTGACACCCGTTTTGTTCTCAACACTATTATTGGGCTAATATCTTGTTTTCTGGACCCTGCATTACTGAAATAAAACTGACATATCTGCGATGGCCATGTCAAATGTAAACTCAGCAACCGCTACAGTTTCACAGCGTCTGTGTCACCTGAAAACGACAGGATGCATCCATCACTCATTACTGATTGGTAAAGACAAAATAACAACCCTACCCAAACAGAAAACAGCTAACATGAACACATGTCAAACTGTGTAATGAAGTGAAGAAGAAATGGCACTTTAATCTGATTTTCAGGCTATCCTTTTGATACTGTTGTACTATGTGCTTTTAATACAAATTAAACCTACAAAATGCATACAAATTTGACTCCCATAAGACATAGTTGTAAAATATAGTCACGCATAAAAGTCTGTATCCCTCTAAATTATTTATTGAAGCTGATTTTCATTACTGTGTCATTTAAAATGAACCAAGGAGTTTTATTTCTGCAGGTTAACTTGAATGTAAATGTAAATCCCCAAAGTATCCACTAACCCCAGCCGTCAGATAAATTGAATAGAGTAAAACAATCTGTGCCTCTGAAGTGCGGTGGAGGAAAAGCAGAAAGTCTTCAACATGGAAATACTCGAGTAAAGTAGCAGAAACTATAGACTAATTGCAGTAAGTACTATTATGGTAAATGTACTCAGATATTTGCACATATTTCAGCTAATGAGCCTGTGCTGCCTTCCCTGTGACGTTAAACCTGATGCAGCAGAACAAACACGCAGCATGTTGTACATTATATAAAAATAAACGTGCTCTCAGCTCGTCCTTGTTCAGGGGATTATTTCCTGTCAGGTGCTGGTGTTTATTTTTTCAGGCAGCCAGCTGGTGTGCTGGTGTGTGTGTGTGTGCATATTGCGTCCCCCGGGGTTGGCGGCTCGGCACTTGTAATGCATGGCTGTGCTCACCTGTTCGACACGAGAGACGCATCGCCTCCATCGCCGCGGCTGCAAGACGAATGAGGAGGAGAAACAGCAACATCGGCGCTCCTGGAGGTGACCCAGCTCCGCTCAGTGCCCGCAGACCGATGCGCAGCAGCATGGCCGGGCAGAAGGGACGGCAACAGTAAGGTCAAAGGTTCAAGGTGCCTTTGAGCAAGGCACTGAACCCACAACGGCAGACACTGGACAGCAGGGGACTGTGACCCACTTCCATACATTATACTAAAGCTGTATGGTATGCATTATTTAATAAGAGTGACAGTGCACTATTTAGCCAGCTCGTATGAGGGAAATTAATTTGCTTAAGTCATCCATTACTTGCTGTAACTCCTAGGCACTACTTAAAACTATTATTCAGAAAAAAATATTTTTAATAGCTTGTATTAGTTTAGTAGTGTTTTGTTTTCTGAGGTGTCAGAAGTGTGGAGTTGCCTCACTCCATTTGGAGGCAAATGGAGCCACTGTTTTGTTTGAGCGTTGCATTATAGAACAACAATGTTCATCAACACCACCCTCAAAAATCCCGTCATTTCATCCTCAAGCGTAAAAAATCCCGTCCACTTAAACACAGTAAGAATTATACACATTCGGGCCACAATATTTGTCGCATGCTCTGTGATGTTTTGGGTGATATAGTTGTTGACCTTCCCACAGGTCACTGTATGATTGGTTAGGGTTTAAAGTGCCTCTTATCCAAGTCACAGTTATGACCTAATCTGACATAGGGACCACCTTTAAAGCATCAGTGTCTTGAGTCTTCTGTTCTTTAAAAATCAGTTATTTGAAGTTTATATTCTAACAAAATTGTTAAAACGGCCAAACCCCAATGATGCAAATATATTTTAATCCTTTTTATAAGCAAATAAAACTTATGAAGACAACTTTTGAAGTGCCAAATTTAAACTATGATAGATACTAAACAGGACTTGAGCCAGGATTTTAGAAAAACTGAGCCCATGAGTCCTTCTATTAATTTATTTATAGAAATTTTTGACAAGCTGGAAAAAAACCCAACATTTTTCACATTCACTCATTTGTTTTCTTTCACAAATTTTTTCTCCCCACTGTTTAAAAGTCTTCTTTTAAAACTCTGGTGATGAAACAGTGAATCCAAACGCAATATTTTTTAATGCCAAATTTAAAGATACTGAGTCCTTAAAAACAGTCATGTCATGTGATGCGGTTGTAACAGCATGTTGACTGTCACGTCACCGTTCACAGGTCAGTGTATCTGATGTTCCGTGTAACGAGTATTAATAACATCAATAACTTTAAATGCTCCAGGCTGCTCTGTGGAGGTTCCCTGCTGTGGTGTTGCTGACGTTTCCTTCCCCTCTTCAGTTTTCCATCAGCGCTGCGGCAAAGCCAAAGGCCACAACCCATCAGCTCCCTCATCGATACCTGATAACCTTTCTATGAGAAACGCACCACGCCTCCATCTGTACAAATAAACAAGACGCCCGATCAATAGCACCCTGTTCAATGAAAGTAAAAGTGCAACAACACATTTTGGACTCCCGCAGTTTCTTAACTTTGCAATTAGCTGAGGTCCGGTGGCCACGCCCCCCCGCTGCGGGCTTGGCAATCACAGCCTCCCCCCTGCTCCCTAACCTCCCCCCCCCCCGTAGACAGCCGGAGCGTCAGCCTCATGATGTCCAGCCTTCAACTGCTTGATGATGATCTCACCACTCATTACGGAGCAGTGGGCGGCTCTCCTCGTTACTGTCCTTATTAACGAGCAACAGGGCTTCTAATTAAGCAGCTCAGTGGCTGTTAAGTGACTTGTCTTTATTTTCCTGGGCAGCACCTGAACAGGGTGATTTGTTTGCTGCACACCCAACAAACACTCCCAACTCCATCTACCCTGCTTAGTTCCTAACATCCGCTGCTCTCAGTATTGGCGAGACAACGGGTTTCATAACCTGCTGTTTGCTTCTGTGTGCTCAACATGACATGGCTGACAGCTGACAGTATCTCCGCTGCTGATGAGTCACCATCCAAGCTGAGCGTCAAGTGTCTCAGCAAATTACCTCAATCTGAAGTTACTCTATAAAGTTACTCGTGTTTGTCTTACAAGAAAAGAACAAGATGAACAGTCATGCTAGATAGAAGCTGTTTATTACACATTCACTGAACACACAAATGTCTGAGGATGATAAAGTACATCCGAGCACAACATATTTTACAACAAATAGTCTCTATGAAATTTGATGTGTGCACATCGCTTGATAATTACTAAATTACCATTTATTATACTTTAATATTCAGTCTGACTCTATTAGCTGTTCTGTTTTTCAGCTATGGCACATGCAGATGATGTCCCCATTATTAATACTGCCTATAAAGCTCTGATTGTCTTGATTGTTTTTTGCATTGAGTGGAACAGCTGTTAATGAACACCCATACCTGTTTGAGTCACAGAAAGAATCAAACCATTGGGTGGTTATTCAGAGGTCTAAAACCAGGCGAGCGGAGGAGGATTTAAATAGATTTCATGGACCCCCTGATCTTTCAGCTAGAAAGAGGACGTCAAAGTGGCCCATCACACGTTATGTCAAAAACAGATAATTGGGGTTTCATTAAATATACCAGAGTTAAAAATTAAAGTTTTTTTGTCATTCTTGGTTGAATAAATAAATGATTTTTCTGACTCCTGGTCAGATAACTGACTTTGACCACTTTCCGGTCAATGCTGTGAGCAGTTTAGTTTTGGTGAAAGATCACTTGAAATTTTAATTTGATTTAAAATTAAACAATTTCCTAAAAAATGTGGATTATCCTAAGGGGTACATAAAAGTAAATTAATTCTCTTGGAAGCAGGATTGTATTCAGGAAATTGGATGGAAATGCAACTGAAAACTTTTATACAATCTGATGTGAAATCTTAAAGGTTAGTGTGTAAGTTTAGTGGCATCTAGTGGTGAGGGTTGTGAATTACAACCAGCAGCTCATGGTGCATTCGTGCGCTCCTCGGATGGTTCCATTTCCCGAGTCTTCTGACTTCAGTGTGTGTTCATGTGCTCTTAAGTCCAAATGTGGAATCAACATGGACGCTACTACAAAAAATGTGCTGGCTTAGCATTATCAGAGCGTATAAACAACACACAGACATCTAGTTCACTCTACATGGACTGCAAACTAGCCATATGACAAATTACGTGTCTGCAAAATCTGTATAAAATCTGTGATTTTACACAAATCAAAGTTCTGTATACTTCTTTATGTTAAATTTACACTTTATTCCACTTTGCAATAAAGATTTAAGGAGGAAAAAAAAGATTCTGATTATTCGGTCACCACTCCTACTTCCCTTTCCAAACGAGTTGGAGAAGCTGCACGCTGTCGGCTCTTGGGCTAAATAATACATGTGGGCCTCCATTTCTCCAAATTCTACTTCTGTTCTTGCTTCCAACAAACCAGACTACTACTACTACCAACTTTACGCGTTTTTCTTGTTTGTACATAGCGTAGTGATAAAACGCGCTCTGTAGCGCCGTTTGACCGTTCGGGCTACAATGGAAACATGGCGGCGCAACATGGCGGTCCATGGAAGGGGGTGTTGTGTGGCTGTTATGTGGATAGAAATGGCTCATTCTAAGGTAATAAAAACATAACAGTTCATTATGTAAGGTCATACACCACTGAAAACAAAGTCATTGATATTATATTGCATTTCTGTCAGTAGATCCTCTTAAATATAACACACTGGACCTTTAAGTGAATACATTTGCCAGCGGGTGACACTACAAGCAAAGGTCAGGGGCCCACCAAGAACATTAGGATTCATCCTCTGAGGATCAATATCCATGGCAAATTTCACGTAAATCAAGCAGGTGGTTATCGAGATACCCTGTCATGGACAAAACTGTTGGTTGAAAGAAAATGATGACCTGATGACTGTGCTAGAGGAAAGGTCAGGGGGTCAACATAATCATTCAAATTCATCCTGTAGTGACTTTGAATATCCACAGTACATTTCATGGCAATTAGGACTGTAGTTGTTGGGAGATCTTGCTGTGGACCAAAGTGTTAGAGGGACAAAGTCACCATTTTGAAGTAAGGTAAAAAAAAAAAGAAAAGGGGAAGCTTTTCATTCCTTACAGTGATGTATTTAAAAGGCTCCAGAGTTTTGTTCTGGTAGGACAGCGCTGCAGTATTAGCTGACAACATGTAAAATGTTCTTAAAAGTGTTTTCCTGAATTATTTTTCTCTTCTGTTGTATAAAACGTCTGACAAAGATCCATGTTGGCAACATTTAGAGAATAAAAGAATGTAGACGGGCTGCTCGGCCGCAGCACCGCTGCAGGGATGAATGTACATCGTTTCTTCCCTGCTTCATTTCAAGTACCCGAAATCTGGAGGCGAGTTGGAAGAGGAGAAGGAGAGGAGGGAGAAAAAAAGAAGAGAAGAGAAGAATGTGTGTGACTGCAGCGTTGGTCGTTTATCCAGCACACCGGCGGTCACAGAGCCGTGAATAAGGGAAGCAGGGAAAAAAAAAGAAAGCGATCCCATTTCATCTCTGCGGGAACATGACAGAGGAATAAAAGCAATACTAAAGTTCAATGGGCCCTGCAGATTTCCTTCCACATGCAATTTGTCACAAGCAGCGAGGTCCATCCGCTGGAAGGAGCCGGTCCTGGAGCTCTACTACTGCTGCTGCCACTGTATTTGTCACAATGCTGTATTGTTGGAGGAAGCACTACAACCTGCCCATACCTGAGCTTTCTGTCATATCTGGGGACCAAAGTCATACTTCAAAGAGTAACCCCCCATAAAATCTTGTTATGAAGGAAAAACATTGTTGCACTGACCGCTGAGGGTGAAAAGGTTAAAGTCTGTTGTACTTGGGACCACACCCAGCTGTGCATTGTAGGTCTGCTCCACTGCACGAGGTGTGGACAGAGAAAACAGCAACAGCTACATGGTTGGGAGGCAGGATATTTAGCTTGGCTGTAGTTGCCTTTTTAAAGTACAGTGCTGCTGATATCCTTGTTTTATTGCCAAAAAATTCCATGCAAAGATTAAACCCAAATATGAATTGATGGTCTCAGTCATGACTGCTTGTTCTCAAGTTATGGTTTAATGCCATTGTGTTGTGACCTATGTAGCGATGATGGTCTACGCTTTTACTGATGGTTCACAGTGGGCTTTATTCAAGGGGAAATACGACGATACTGTAGCTCCATAAACCTGAATACACCTTGAACACACCGTAAGAGCTATGAAAGAAAATAAAAACAAAAGCAGTACTGTCCTGTTATATTCCAATCATCATAACCTGTTAGCATAGTGACAACTGATAAGAGTGCTTAGGCTTAAGTAAGTATAATTACCTTAATAATGAAATATTTAATAACAAGTCACATATGCAGCTAACCTTATTTAACACACATGTGCTGCATTTCTTTACTCTGTACACTGTATTGCCCTTTAAGACTGATAAAATTGCCTTCATTGAGTTAAAACAGCAGTCTTGCTAGCTTAACCACACTAGCATAAAATGATGAAAAGGCACCACCATGTGACTAAACATTAAACACCACATGAAACGAAAATGATAACAGACATTGTGCCCATATCATCTGGGTGCTAAACAAACAAAACATTGATTTGCCGTTCACATTTCTTCTCGTTAAGCAGACAAACTTGTACCCGCGGACACACTTGACAATCTACCCTAGCGGTCTTTCTTTTTCGGCAAGACGCCTTCAAAATAAACCTTATAATCTAAAATAGTGGGCCAAATAATGACCTAACTCTGGAAGAAGAATTACGATATGAATAAGCATAAAAAACAACCAGTTCTTGAAATATGCTGGGCAATAATAAAGGTAATTTACAATCTATGTAATTGAGTTTTCGTGGCAGAGAGACAATTTGTGACTTTGTTATTAAGTCACAGCTTAATGTTGTCAAGATGTAATGTCGTATCCTTGAGTCTTGTCTTAATGTTCACAAGTTGTGATTTAACATTGCTGAATAACTGTTGTGACTTAATGCCCACATGATGTCGACTTGATTTAAAGATGACTTTTTACTTTGTGTTGTCTTGAGTGAATGCTGCTGATTCATGACTTAGTGACTGGTTAATGTCGTCAAGTTGTCATTAAGTCAATCCCGTAGATTTTAAATTGAGAAATGTATAATTAAATATGCTGGCTATTTACAAAAAAACCCAATAATGTTATTTAGGGAAAATGCTTTCTGAGCTGCAGTCCTTTTGTCTCTGCTGCAGTACCACAGTTGCCCACTAGGACAAAATGGCAGCAAGGACGACTTTGCCACAACTTATGAGCTCTTTCTGTATGTCCATGAACTCAACCTACAGTTAAACTGCTGATTGGCAACTCATTCACAGAGGAATTCTGGGAAATGGAGTATTATGTCTGCACAAAGTGATGGAAGTGGATGGAATAATAAAGGACCTGAAGAACCGAATATAACACACGCACACACACACACACATACACACACACTTAGCCCAACATTTTATAAGTGGGCCTTATTTCTCTTTTTACCTTTAATGGTTTGGGTGTTGTCCTTTTATTGCTCTATAAAACTCTTAGTGACATACTTATTTAATTGAAAGTGCTAAAAGTCTAAATCATTTTGACTTTTGATGAATCAGGTTGACTAAAAGCAGAGATGGCAGCAACTGAATGTCTGAAAATTAGGAGACTAACAGACACATAAAGAAAGATTACATTACGTTATATTGGCACACAGTAATAAATCAGCCAGCTGTGAATCTGTGTGCAGTGTGCAGGTGAGGGTGAAATCTAATAAAAACACAAAGAAGAAGCGCTGGCTCCTCATGAGATTTAAAGCATTACCCTCTGTTCAACTGTGCTCTGTAATGTATAACAGCTGATGAGTGTTAAGGCTCCATTATGCAATATATGTAAGTTTATGTGTTAATTTTCTTATAATCATCGGACATCTACTGTGGACATAATCTCTCCACAATAACCAGTGTAATCATCAACCATGATGTGGCATGCTTGGTGTGTCTCTCTCTCTCTGTAGGTGGTTTCCTCTGGCTCTCCCCGTTTGACGCCTTTTCCCTCACCTGCCTGCCATCAAGACATCTGCACACCTGGTCTGCATTAAGCCAATCAACTCTCCTTTAAGAACCCAGGGCTGATCTCCAGTCTTGTTGCCAGTGCTCTGTGTTAACACGCACTATGGGCTTCAATTCAAATTAGCTGTATTGGCATGAATGTAACAACAACATAAGAACAATCAGCCCCATACATTTCATTAAACAAGTAATTAAAGTGTAAAGTAATCAAAGCGTATGTGTGTTTGTGTAATAAAAATTAAAATTTTATTTGATTAAAAAATTAAAAATCAATCTCTTTCTTCAGTCCATCTTGCTAGCTCGTAACCTTTTCCCTTAAATAACCTGTTCTTTAATAAAATACTTGTTATCTAGCTGCCTAATTTGGGTTCAAGCCTAGATCCCTGACAGCCAAACAAATCAAATCTCACTGAACATGACAATAAATAATCTTCATTTAAGCCAGATGGCTCTAAAGTTCCTCGATCATTAACCCAAAAACACTGTCTCTGTTGAAAAACAACCAAAGAAACGTCAAGTTAAGCTTTGTTGTAAGCGCTTGTGTTACCTGCTAAATGTTAGCCTGCTGACGTGCAGCCATTCATTCTCTAATTGATGTGAATAGCTTTGACTTTTTTATTTCAGTTGGTGTGAAGATATTTATGAAACATACAGATGTGTCAATTGCAACAGCACAATCCTGCTAGAAGTAAGACCTACATTAAAAGTTGCTCTTTACTGACAGTAGTTTAAAACACAATTGGGATAAAAACAGCAAAGTAGAAGCAATTGGAAGTTAGTATTTCTGATTATAAAATAAACTCAGTGCAGCAGGGTGAGTATGACATGACTAAAGGAAATATACTGTAATTCCAGATGTGGAAATGGACAATATACTTAATTTGCTGTGTGAGCTATTGTAGTACATGTAATTCCACCACCTCAATTTATTCAGCCACCCGTTGATTGATTTTCTGGCCACACATTTGAATACTGAATTTATGGTAATACTCTTAAATACATCTTCCATCACCATGGGAACTTGACTGGCCACAGTTACATATTTAGAGTCACTTTACAAGACAACTGCAGATGCATATTATGGAGGAAACAATGCTTGTGGATCCACATGTTAACAGTTAAGGCTTTACAATAACCAGCAGTCCTCCCTCTTCTTTCTCTTCTCCACATCCCCTCTATCGTTTTCCTCCTATCTATAGCCTAAGTGCTGATTAACTCCCCATGAGGCTGAAGGCTTGAATACCACTGAGACCTCCAAATTAAAGACCCCCTTTCCTCTTCCTGTGCAATCAGCAGCTCCTTCCTGCTCCTCACAAGTGATGTTGAACTTCCTCTCAGCACTCTGAAGATATTCCTTTTTTTTTCACCCCTCTTCCTCAGAAGTTTCGTCTGAGTGGCGAGCGAGCGGTCGAAGTGTCTGCGCTGCGAGGAAAGAGGGCGCCCCACCCCCACCCCCCTGCAGAGGACACAGGAACCTAAATTCACAGCGAGGTTGCACAGCCTCCTGAGTATATCCGAGCTGTGGGGACGTGGTGGCCTTCAGTTCCTCACAGCACAGAGCAGCTGTCTGCCACAGAAAGGTCGTCACAAAGTTCCTCACCAGCAGTTTGTTTCTGTAAACGCTTTTGTAGTAGTCTTGCAGGTTTATAAAGGACAAGCCTTGTAGCAGTGCTTTGATGCGGTTTCAGTCGCTTGCAATGCAAACACAGGCATGAAAATGCTAGAAATCCAGACAAGTGCCAGTTCTGTGATTTGGAAAAATATTATCACTAGTAATTGTGCTACTTTTATTACAGGTTAACTGGTAGGAAAATTGCCTGTAATCCTGAGGGGGAAACATTTGGAATCAGTTAAAACAATACAATTGTCTTTGAAATACTAGATGTATTTTTTTTGACCCACAAATTAACTTCCTCCTCAATACATTAAGAAGTAAGACAATACATTAATCTGGTTAGTTTCCTTCTTGTACTACCATGTAAGGTCGGTACAAAGATAAAGTGTGAACGCGAAGAAGCTCCGTTTTGGTAAAGCGGCGCCAATCCATTAAGGCATTTAAAAGTTACGGCAGGTATTTAGACAAACCACAGATTTTTGATGAACTTTGTGATGTCAAATTTTCCCTTTAAAATAAAAACGTACACTAACACATACAGCTGGATAAATCTAAAAGTACAAACAAAGGCTAAAGTTAACTCAGTCTGACATGGTTTGGTGAAAGCAAATTTCCGATTCCCTAAAACAACTAAGACTTTTCACATTTTTACTAATTCCTGCAAACTAACAATCTTACTATCCTCAGAGAAATGGCACAGAAGACATCAAAAATCATCATATTTAAAGAATGATGTTTTTCTTTGTCCCCTAAAGCAAGCATTTTTGAGAGACAACATCAGTGATTGGTATTTCAAGGAGTGAAGCTCCCTGAGGGCCCCTGGGGGTGAAAAATGGACCAAAAATCCACAGAATCGATGTGGAAATGTTCTTTTTATTACTGCTTCCCACCCTCAACTGACTGACAAATCTGTCAGCCAATACAGAGCAGCGCTGGGAGTGGACGTGCTCTCTGACCTCAGCAGATTGTACAGCTCAGTCACAGCTTTCATCCTGAACCTGAGGTCACAGGAATGTTTGTTCCATCTATTGTCTGCTGCACCTTTGACCTCTGACCTCATTATTGCTGCTGTTGGTGATGTTGACCTCACGGAGTGAGTGCCAGAGGAGGAACAAAGCCGCAAAATACATTTTTTAGGATTTTTCCAAGTGCATTCACCTGCCAACCACGCACGCACATGCGCGGGCGCACGTGTGCAAGGCCTGCAGTGTTTAATTACAACCTCTGCCAGTACAGTGCTGTTTGTTCCATTAAATTATGCATTAGCATTAATTAACATTAAATAGGATTGTAATTTAAATAAAATCTGAACGGTACGCAGTGAGGTCACATTTATAAATGAATGTTTTGTTTTTCTTCTGCACAAAGTCACAGATGTGTTTTCAGACTCACTCCCAGTAGACCCTCCTTATTACAGTCATGTATTTAAAGAAATATATAATAGAGTAACTGAAGTAGTAAACTACATTTTTAGTCACTGTATTACTCTATCAATTGATCCTGGTCCGATTTTTATTGTGTTTAATGCAAGAAAAGGTATGTTTATTTTTGTTTTGTTTTTTCCAGAGAAAATCCAGTAATTCTGTCCACTTGACTCCCCCAAACATCTGTGACGTACCCCAGGACAAGAGGCCTTTTTATGAACTTGTAAAGGGGGCATGCTGAAGCCAAACAGGTGTTAAGTTCCTCTAACACCTACTTTTTTTAAAAATACAGAGTTATCATGCTGATCTTAGACCATTTGAATGTCAGGTTGTTGACTGGTATTTATCTGAAATCTCAGAATCCAGCTGACCAGAATTGTTTACGTTTGTGGTTGAGAAATTGTAAGTAGCAGGTCAAATGTTCAACCGTTTCTTTGATTTGCTGATCGCATTGCAATGACGCAACACAGAGGAAAAGAACAAGACACGATTCTATTGTAGCAACCAGTAATCAAGCATCCACGTTTACGAGTCAGTGACAGCTGATGCCTTGACTTAGACAAATGTCTGCACATTTAGACAGTGTATTTTTACATTAGTCCATATTTATCCATCCTCTAGACAGAGGACTGCAGAGATGCATCATGATATGTATAATTTTATAGTATAATTCATCTTGACTAGCTTACAGCAGTTCTTTCAATCTTGTGCTGCATGTTATGTTTGGTCTTTTCCCTTTATGAGCGTCAGACTGTTGGATCTTTTTACTCTTGTGGTAAAGAAATATTTGAATATGCTTCTTGTTACAGTAAAATAAATTATAGTTATGTTCTAAATCATCCCTGTATTTGTGGTGTGTGGTAACGTTGGAAACAAATTGTTTTCATCTCTGAGGTGTTTTGTTATTATAAACCAAATGTTATGCATTTCCACATCTGCCGGACTGTTCATGTTTTTACTCTCTTTGTCTACTTGCTGGGTTCAGACAACTCTGCAGTACTGCTGAATCCTGATGGAAGTTTTATTTTTTATTTTTTATTTTTTTTCAGTGAAAGGGTCAGTTCTCCCAAAGTAGTATTTAGCCATGCAAATAGTTTCTGTGTGGCTCATGAGCTGCGTGGACGGTGAAGTAGCAGTGACATCTGAGCAAGACATAACCTTGTGGATTTTTTTGAATGTTTACAACAGCACAAATTCTTTCAGAACTTCTCTAACCTCTGTTATATTACCAAAATGTCCAACCAAAACAGTTTGCATGGCCAAACACCATTAGGTTGAGTTAAAAGTAATATTAGAAGTGACGATGGGGCGGCAGATAAGACACATGCCTCTGCTGTGGGATACCTGTGTTCAGTTCCCACTGTGACATCCACCAATGAGTTAACTTAACTCCTTGTTGCTCCAGAGGTGTGCAACCTCTGGATGTAAGCTGCTATGGATGAAAGCGTCAGGTAATTGTTTAAATGTATTTTGTAATATTGGTAAGCCCTTTACTCCTAAACCTAAAAGTGGAACAAAATATCCATTTTGAGAGTTTCAGACGAGTGAGGATTGACTTCCCACTTGTTTGTTGCTTGATAAATACCATCAAATGTGAGTGTTTCAGTCCCAGCAGACAGCACGGGGAGCGAACGTTGCCTATTTGTTTCTCCTACCCTTCGCTTTTGACACTGTAGCAACATTTCATTTTGGTCATGTCTTGAGATGTTGCAGATGGGCGGAAACATGCTTTAACCTCACTGCCCGCCTGTTTAGCCGCCCACTCCCCACAAACTCCTCATCCTCAGCTGGATTAGCAGCTAGCGAGCGGGTGCCATTGAGTTTACCTGACCTTTGACCTTTGCTGAGCGCTCCCTGAGCTGTGTGTGGGTTTAGCTCGGCTGCAGTAAGCCGTCCCTTACCATTTATTTTTCCCAGCGTCCTGCTTGACTCACACTTTGGCTCCCCGCTAAGGTTTGTAGCGAGGGGCGGGTGAGAGGGAGACCCTGAGGTTGTGCCAGTCTGAAGGTGGAATGCCTTTGATTATACTATCTAATCCTCGCTATAACATGCCTGGCGGCCAGGCAGGCGTGGGCGGCGGGTAATGGTGGTGGGTGGTGGTGGTAGTTGGAGAGGGGGGTGGTTGTTGTTGTTGTTGGATGCTGCTCTCACACATCCCTCTGACACAGGTAGGCGATTCATCGCAGGCTGGACGAGATCCAGGCCAGAGTGGCGAGCGTGATTCACATCAATCCAAATTCACCTTCTTTATTTCCCCCACAAACCTTTCTCTTTTCAAGCACCACTTCTTCTTCTCTGGAACACTACTCTGTTTGGCACTGAACACCAGCTCTCTCTCTCTGTGTGTGTGTGTGTGTGTGAGAGCGCGGTTTAATCCCCTGCTACCCAAAGACCTTTTATTTTATTTTTTTATTTATTTTTTTTTTGTAAAAGTGGATTTCAGTCGAGGAGGAGAGCCGAGCCTCTTCTGTGTATTTATTTATTTTTTCTTCTGGAGCTTGTGATGTCGGCTGCCCACGAACGAGGAGGATTTGGTCCAATCTTTGTTTACAATGCAGACACTGCTGACTTTTTGCTCTGTTTCAATTTTTCAATTATGTGTCCGCTGGTGGATAGCAATTACAATTCACATGACGGAATACGAGCATCTTATTCCTCCCCTGTGTGTTTTGTGCCGTGGTGACGTGGATAAAAACACTTGTTATCTTTAATATGACTACAATGTTCATTCCTCCCGATGGGGCTAACTAAACCGAGGCTTATCTGTAACTCTGACACCACAATCCATCTCTGACACGGACAGACGCACTGCATCAGGCTGATGCAGAATACGCAGCTCTCTCAGGCCTCCCCCACACGCTCAAATAAGTGTCTGTTTCAATTATTTTACATTGGAAGTCCGATTTGTCTTACTGTCACATTGAATTGCAGCGGAGGGTAAATTGATTGGAGTATATTGGATGCCGGAGCAAGTGACAGGGCGGCCTCTCGTTAAAGATGGAGCGCTCTGCCGACTCTTTCACTCTGCTACCATGTAAAACAAACCTTGATTTTTAACCATTTAGTCTGTTTTCAAGTCTTCACGTCTTCATTTTAAAAGGATAATTTTGGTATTTTTGAACCCGGGCCCTATTTTCACATATTTTGGTGTCACAATGACTAGTACAAAAAGTTTTGGAATCTGTGTGGTAAATGGTTTCAGCCAGCAGCTGCAAACTGGCTGCAGCGGCTGCAACGTATTCCTTCAGGGCTATTGCGCCCATCTAAATTCTTATTGCCACCGACAGGCTCAGACTTTTATACCAATTGTCTGCCAACATCATGGAAAGGATCCCTTCCCTGTGACTCCCATTCACACCCTTTGATTTTAACGGGAAACTGAAGTCTAACTCAAGGACAGCTCTCGCTCTGAAATCTCGTGAGAGGTGAATTGTTGCAGGAAGACAACGGTGGAAACATGAGTCAGAGTTGGAGAGAGGAGTTAGGAAATAAAGTCTAGCAAGCAGTTCCTTTTTATATACACCCCAAACTCCTCTCCCTCGCTCCACTGCCGGCTCAAGCGATCTTGCACCTACTAGTCATTTTGACACCAAAATATGTCAAAATAGGGCCTAGGTTTAAAAACAATAATCAATATTGTAGATAGAAAAAAGCTCTTCCAGCTTGCTATTATTTTAGCTGTTGCCTTGAGAGAAATAAGCCTCTAGTGCTGCATATTTCAGGATATTTTAATCTTTTATTAAAATTTCAGTCTATTGTTCAGTCCCTTGAAGGTAGATCTTCACAGGTCCTCCCAATTCTTAGTAACTGAGAGATGACCCTGTACTTGAGTTAGGCCTAATAGAGTCCTGCTGTGATGAGTTGACCGAGTCAGAGCATAATTGATTGTTGCACTAGAAGCAAGGAAATAACACTTATTTGTAAAAAAAAATAAATAAATAAAAAAATTGATCCCATCCATCTGTAAATACAGCTTTAGGAAAATAAAAAATGTTGTTCTGATTTGATATTATTTATTACATTATTAAGAGTCTTTCACAGTGCGCACCAACAAAAAAACCAGCAACAAAACAACAACAAAAACCTGTTAGTGTCAAACAGCAGAGCAAAAATTCACATTCAGATGTATTTAATGTGAGCGTGGGATTGCCACGCAAATGATAAACCCGAGCGCTGATTGTAATGGAGTAGGTGGAGGCAGTCACCTTTTTGCAGGCCGGCTGTACAGTTTCAGCGGCGACTGTCAGCGGCTGACAGAGAGCAGAAAGACACTTAAGATAATTGGCTCCAATCCCTCCCGCCATCACCTGCGGTAGGGAATTAAAATAAGAAATGGGAGGAAATGACTCTAAGCTCTCACAGCTCGGCACTGAATCATAACTCAGCCGTCAGTCATCACTGACGGAGAGCAACTCAGATGAATCATCTCCTGGCACCTTCCCTTTTCTCTTATTTAAAGCCCAGCTATCTCAGTCATTAGCTCTCTTGGCCTTATGAGAGGTGTGACAGTGCGTGTGTGTGTGTGTGTGAGCGAGAACACATGCCAGGATGATCCTTGACTGTAATAGATGTCAAACAACGACTCAGCTAGCCAGACTCTGTGAACGGCGCGAACCTGAACCAAGCAGCGAACAGCCGGGGGGCCAAACGACAACGACAGTGATGTGTCGAGGGGTGGGGGTTTGCTGGGGCTGATGGTTAATATGCTCCTGGTGTATCTGGGAAGGTGGTGGAGGGAGGGCAGTTTGCTGCTGTACTGTCTTTGACCGAGGTCGGTCTGATGATTGGAGCTGTAGTGGAGGAGGAGGAGGTGATGACATGTATGTTTGGAGCCGGATCTCAAGGAGAAATCCTCCCGGCTGTTACCCCCAGACAGTGTATTTCATTCAAAATCATCACATTCAAGTCACAGCACGGAGCATCTGTTTTCCTGAGAGATAAATCCATGACAATATTTTAAAAAACCCAGAAAACAAAACAAAAAAACTCATGCATACTGTCTTGCTTACTGCTGGATGATTTCATGTATGAAATTACTATTAAAGAAACCAACAGGTGAGACAGCGTGTGGGGAAATTTGCACCTGCTTTTTACCAGCGGTGACTTATCCATTTCTTTTGTGCATTGCATTGTGGGAAACAAGTGTCCACACTCAAATATGAAGCATATAGTCTGTGTACTGACAGTTTTTGGTACACTCTTGTGATTTAAAACCCTGTGGAATCAGAATGAAAAGTCTGGAACTGAGACACTGAGCAGCTCAAGTCTTGTTTTGTCAAAACATCATGTCAATAAATATTAACTGAATTGGATTGAGAGAGAGGACAGAGGGACAGAGGAGGCGGGGGTGATGTGTATGTGTGTTGTGAAGCCTCTCGCTCAGCCTCTCCTGACCTCCCGCCTTTATTTAAGTGCTGAAAGAGGCAATTTGCCTGCAGTCCGCCTGCGCTCGCCGCTCCATCCAAAGTAATCTGCCATTTCAGACCCATTTTTACCTGATTGCTTCGTCAGAAACGATGTGACACAGGGGTCGCACACTCGGAGTGGAATGTAGATGCAACACAAACACTGTACACCCACAGATCGAAAATGAGGAGCAGACTGAAGACAGAGGTATAAGAGACAACATTTCTGACATCCTCAACTTGTAGCTGAGCTGATAACATGTCAGGTGTTTCCGAGGAAGTGGAGGAGCACGGGAGGTAGATGGCCTTCAACATCCCTGTGTCCTGACCCCCGCAGGTAGAGCAGGAAACTGATCTGTGTTTAAATTCAAGACTAGGGCTGCAACCAAGATGTTGTTTGAGATAAATTTACTGATTATTTTTGTAAAGGTATCTTTTAAAGCAGCCATAATCAATGTTTCCACATTAACACTTGATCACAGGTGGCAAAAATCAGTTATTGAAAGTAAATTTCTGTTTATATAAAACAGACAATCGGCAAATTCTTACATTTCAGAAGTTGGACCCAGAGACACTTTACCATTTAATGTTTAATCAGAAAAATAATGAATCAATTATCAAAATGGTTGTGGTAATTAATTTCCTGTCAATCAGCTAATACATCTACTAAGCACACCTTCACAAAAAAGCACATTTTAAATCTAGGCATGCAAAGTTGAAATTTGCTTTGAAATATTCATTTTAAACATCACGTCTGCATATATCATTGTCAGTTACATCACCGCTTTGTACACTGATTAAGTCTTCTTCCTTTTGATAGTTCATTGGTTGACTAATCACTCAAATACTTAGTTGGCTAAGAAATATCTAGTCATTTTTTACTGTCTTTTTATGGGAGAATGAGCAATTAAGCATGTCTGGCATCACAAATACACACAAGCATGCTTGTGTTCTTAATAAGCTCTAGATTTGAAGAGATCCTCCTGGCAAAACAACATGATCTTTTATCTCCTCTTTGAGTTTGCGACTAATTTAAAATTAATTAGTTACATAAATCCAAATATTATTAGTCAACCAAGGATTTTGAGGACAGACCTTTTGATTTGATAATTCTCTACTACATTACCACACAACAACCAGACACAATGAACGGCAATAAAAGCAGAGATGATACTGAGTGATAAATCATTTAGCTTTAATGCGTTCATGTAGTGAAACATGTACAAACAAATGTGTTCCAGTGATTTGTTATAACAACATGCTTCACATCAGGGCCAAATGACACGACAAATTCATACTCTCATTGATTCATATCCACTTTTGTTTACACGTAAGTGCAGGATAATTTGTTTACATGCAGCTTCATATCCTGAACACTAATAGCTTTTTAGTGTATGAATGGACAAAAGCAGTTGATTATTACCATGGAAACAGTCCAGGAAACAGAAGGCGGTGCTGCAGAGCAGAGTGTGCTCACATTAACATCAACATGTGACGGTGATGCCAGTAACAGGCTGCTGCAGACAGAAGACTGTTAACAGATCTGTACATATAACATAGTTCACACTGTGGATATATGTGACTGGATAATGAACCCCCGAAGGATGTGCACCACACAATTCAGTTTTCATGTACACATACATCAAATCACAAAATGCACAACACAAAAGTGTGCATTCCCCAATATCACACATATATCCAGTATGTGATGGTTGAACATGTGGTTGCAGCATCATGGGCATCAATCTCCTGCTGTAGCAGCCTCCACTCTGCTGCAGGGATTTGCTCCCATCAGACTCAAAAGCATTAATGAGGTCCAACACTGATGTTGGGGGATAAGCTCTGGATCACAGTCAGCGTTCCAGTTCTTCCCAAAGGTGTTGGATGAGGTTGAGGTCAAGGCTCTGCGCAGGCCAGTCAAGTTCTTCCAAACCAAACTAGGAAACCAGTTTCTTTATAGCTTTGTGCACAGAGGGATTGTCATGATGGACCATGAAAGGCACAAGCACAGAGTGATGAGACAAAGTTGGAAGTACACTATTGTCTAAAATATCATTGTATGCTGTAGAATTAAGATTCCACTTCATTGGAACTAATGTGCCCACACCACGAACAACAGCTCAAGACTAAAATCAAACTGAAGTATGGGTCCAGTGTTGTGCATGAATGTGCTAAAAGAGTGTGTTCATTAAACATGCTCATGTTTTTTGTGAATGATAAACTTAATGTATTTGTTTGCAAGCAGTGAACTCTGGTTTGGGTTTTATTTTGTGTTTTTTGTCACACAATCTAATGGGTCATAGATTTTTGTGTAACACCGCCAAATCACAGCATTTTGTAAAAGGGGGAAAAAACTGAAGAAATGAACATGAAGTAGTTCATCTTTTGGATCTGTGAACAAACTGAAGTACGAATGTGAAGTAGTTAATTTTAATCTGTGTGAACTGAACTTTGAGCTACTGTGTTAACCTTTACAACACTGTCTGAGTGACTGTCCACACTGTCCATTTTTGACTCATAGTGAATTAGAGATAAGAGCAACAACACATAATATTTTTTTATTGAAATGCAATGGGTGTTAGTGTTGATTACAGTCCAACAGTGTGGAACAAAAAATGTTGTTCTATACTAGGAGTAGCAATACAGTGTATATCAAAAATATTACAATGGCGAACATTTGCCTCAATTCACAGTTTGATCAAAAAATTGAGTTTAAACTCAAAAAAAATTCCACATGTGGCCCTAATCATCTTCCATAGTTGCCAAGTATTAGTAGTGGAGGCCATCGGCCCCTCAGAGGAGGAGGGGGGGGTGAGAGTAAAATTGTTTGAGGATTAAAAGGGGAAACCAGTGTTTTAATGTAAAACATAATTTCAAAGTATATCATTCACTGGATGATAGATGACTGACAAACAATGTTAATGCTTTTTTTGTTACCATTAATGTTAGGCTCTTCACAATGTGGATACAACTTTACCCCATAAACTATTTACTGTATCAACCTGTTTGGTGACTAAAGTGTTTTTTCAGATTTAACAGACTTCACGCCATCTCACTGAGACGGTGTTGTTGTTACTGCTTATAAAAGCTGACCTGTTAATCACATGACTTCATTATCTAGTTATCCTGTGATATTAAACCAGTGTTGTGACAGCTATATAGTTAATGTAAATACATTTACTTGCTGTTTTGAGATAGCAAGCAATTACAATAATAAACCATATTTACTCACTTCTACGGGTGAAACAAAACTTAATTTTATGCTACTCAATTGCTGTAATTATTAGCTTGTTGCCCTTTCTTAACTGTCAAACATTTGTGTGATCTTGAACAATTCTTCTACATCTTAAACTGCTGACAAAACTCTGTTACAGGCAGGTTGTGTTAGCACTTAGTGATGTCTGCTTAATTCAGCTTAATGAGCATGCAGTTGTAAAGGACTCTGTATACTGTAAAGTAAATGATTAATTGCAGTCAGCAGAAGCTAAACGGGTTTCTGTTTCTTTGAGGTAAGGTTAAGATTAGGGAAAGCTCCATGGGAATGACTGCAAGTCAAAATAATGTCCTTATAGGTTTCATAGACTGACTCTGTGAGTGAGTGTTAAAACATGTCTAAAAATGAAAGATTTTGTCTCTGAGGAAACTTTTTTCTACAAACAAACTCAGAGCACAGTAAACTCTGAAATCTGAGGCGCAGCCGCTGGCAAGCGTCTACCTGCTGTTACCTTCTGAACTCCAAACAAGTGTCAGAGCATGCCGATGTGTCACCCTCCCTCACCCTGATTTCCCCTGGTGAGGCAGCCAGCCTATTTGGAGTCTCAGGTCACCGCTCTGGCCTTTTTGCACTGAACCCTCAGCGGGTAAGAAGACGGTCCCTGTGGCTGTCTCCCCGCCCTCAAAGGAGCCACCGGTGACCACGGAGCAGCCCGCTCGGACTAATGAGGTCCCTGGGTACACACAGCCAGCACGACGGCGCAGGCTGCAGCTCGCTGACTCAGTCCTGTCCTGCTTGTAATGTGCTGTAAGCTGCTCTTCAACATGATGCAACAGTCCTGCTCTGCAGGCACACAACACCAAATTATATTTTAGTCACAGAGAAATCTGAAAAAAAAAACAACCTAGAATAATCAAGAATTTTGTTTCTCTTCAGTTAGAACTCCCACTCCTCATTTTAGATCCTAGTGGTTCCAAACATTTTTTCAGTATTGGACCTCTTGTAACATGTTTTAATGACCACGTCTCTGAGAGGAACTACTGGAATCTAAAGCTGCACATTTCTGACTACATCTGCAAATGAACAGTAGGCAGTAGGATAACGTATGGACTGATTAAACTGACATATAATGGGTTAATTTGTGAGCTTTAGATGTGTTGGAAGGAACATTTTCTGGCCTTTTGGAAAAGCTAGCTGTTTGCCTTTTTCCAGTCATTATGCAAAGCTAAAGCTTCATATTTACTGTACAGACATGAGAGTGGTATAAATCCTCTCATCCAACTCTTAGCAAGAAGTATATTTCTTAAAATGTCAAACTATTCCTTTAATATATATTTGAAGCCCAACAAAGAAACTAAATACCACAAATCTGGCTGCTGAGGCACAGGCTGCTTGAAGTTTTGTGAAATGCTTCAGTCACAGTGGAACCGCGTTGGAGGAATGACAGGGGCTAAGCGCAGTCAGAATCACAACATGGTTGCATTCTTTGGCAGTTGCTTTTTGCAGTTGTCTTGCCACCTCTAACAGCTGTGCTTCAATACAGCTGTCTGTACACCTGTGTCTATCCTCTTCTGACGTACGTGGATAAATACCTGATCATGTTTTAGGCTGTGACCTCGAAACCCGTCTCCGTCCACATCAGTACAGAGGCTAAATGCATCCAGTGTGACACTAAGGCCCTATTTCCACATGGTATTAGCCTGTGATCAGTATCTGGATACCTTATCTGTTTAACAGTCTTTACGTTTACACCCGGCATCAACTATTCTTGTTATTGGATTCTGCACACATTGTGATTTGACAACAAAGATGGAGCATCCCAGGTGAAGGGAAATGATGCTACTGACTGGCTTCATCACTTTTGGCGGTGATGGTGCAGTGGATAAGACAAATGCCTTTTGATGTGAAAAGCCTGAGTTCAATTCCCACATCATGTACATGTAATGTAAATCACTTTTTCTGTGGGAAGTCTAACTAGCCGTTGCTTCGACATGTTGCTTTCGCATGGGAGCTTAAGCTAGCTGTCGGATTTAGCGACCTTTCAAGTTGCTGAGCATGTTCTCTTCACCTAGATGTGGTCTGGCAGATATGATCACATTGCGCTGTATTTACCCTTTGTGTTAACATGCATCCTCATCCACATAGGCTATCCAGATAGAGATGACATGCCAGGTAGACATGTGGTCTGACAAATGACTGAAGCTGCATGCTGCTGATGTGCTGCTTTCAGTTTGCCTCCGGCGAAGACGAGCTGTAGGCTCAGGACCATTCAGTAGGCGTGTGTCTTGAGAAATTAAGGTTGAAAAATGCATGATGATGATAATTTTCAAGACTCTCATGGCTTTCATCTACATGCAGCCCTTTTGCCTGCATCTATGTGGCTATTCTAATCGCATTGTTGTCCTCATTTAAAGGTAAGTGTGTGAGCTTTAGTGGCATCTACTGGTGAGGGTTACGAATTGCAACCAACGGCTCACGATGCATTCACCTGCTCCTCAGATGGTCCCATTTCCTGAGTTGTAAAGCCGTTCTACTGACTTGGGTGTGTTCACGTGCTCGTAACTCGTAAAGTTAAATCAACATGGATGCTACTACAAAGATGTGTTGGATTAGCATTATCAGAGCAATTTAATTTCTAAATCCAACAACAAAAAGGCCATGGAAACTTCCAACATATGGTCCTCTTTTAATATCTTTATATAATATAGACTACCCCTGGCTTAATTGTTACTATTTGTGTCGTCTTATATATTTTGTATGCTGTTCTGTCTACTTATTGATGTCCCATGTACACTTTATTTCTCTTTTTGCAATAAAGAATTAAGGAAGAAAAAAAAATATTATTCTGACACTACATGAATGCACCACTACATGAATCAGTCACCGCTCACCCCTCCCTTTCCAAGTACGCAGGTGAAGCTACGGTGGCTGACAAGCTCTGTTGGCTCTTGTGCTAAATAGAACGTGTGGTCCTCCATTTGCCCAAATTTCTCTTTTCTTACTTCTAATAAACCAAACGATTACTACTACCATTACTTCTGCTTTTTTCCACGGATGTGTTCGTACTGATGAAAAGCGCTCTGTAGCACCATTTGTCCGTTTAGGCTATTGTAGAAACATGGCGGCGCAACATGCCGACGTCCGTGTAAGAGGACCTGCGGTGTATGTAGATAGAAATGTCTCCTTCTAAGGTAATAAAAAACATAACGGGTTATTATGTAAGTCTTTATACACCACTGAAAATACAGTTATGTATATTATATTGCGTTTCTGCAAATAGATCCTCCTAAATATTACACATTGAACCTTTTACATTTATGTACATTTTGTATAAATATGTTTTTAGCTCAAACATATAAATCATTGCCTCAACAAAGCCAATCTCTTGAGGCAATGATTTGAGGTTTGTTCAGAAAGAACAATATTAAAAGCAAGTGGAACATCAAAATGTTGAAAGGTGCTGCTGCTGGATGGATGTATGACCCTTGGGAACAAACTGCTGCATGATCTTTTTTGCTCAACACATCTCTTAATGTTGACCTTTTCCATAAAGCCCATTCCCACGGGGACTTCTGACGACACAACAAATGGCAGTCTGTGACGCAAAATGACAACTTTTCTTGCTTACACTCTGCATTTGAATACCCGAGGCTGTTTGTTCTGTCTGCTGCTCTGTAACATTTCACATTTTCAAAATGGAGACGGACAGCGGGGGGAATCAACACAAAGGTCAGCGCCTCACCTTTCCCCACCGGCGAAGAGTGTCAAGGAAATGATGTGCCACCACTGTGTCATTAATTCCCATGAAAATCACAGGTTGGCAGTGAGGCTGCCATCCTCGCCTCCCCCGCCCCCTTACCCACAGACAATTACAGGTCATCCAGGCTCGTCGCCATGCTGCTGTTGTCTGTGGAAATTGCAAGCTGTTGCTTAAGAGCCCAGGAGAGTGACTTTAATTAAAGGCTGCAGTGACCGACTGCTGCTGGCAATCAGCAGACGCCTGCTCTACCTGCTGCCTCTGTCTGTCTGCTGCTCTCTCCTCTCTCTGAGGCATCCCTCAGCTTCTGATCTGTCGTTCTTCTCTGTCCTTAGTTGCGTCTGCTTCCCTTACTAGGGTTATTTTAGGTTCTTGCTAACAGTTAGCAGCTGTTCAAGCTGGCTATTTTGGACAGTTGAAAGTTGTTTCAAACTTAAAGTCTAGAGGAAGGATATTCCAGCCACCACTGAGTGTCAGGAAATTTGGTGTGGACATTGATGGTTTCCAGATGATGGGTAGCAATTATTTTGACCGACACCTGAAAAGAAAATTCACTTTTACACAGGACATATCAACATCTAATGGGCACTGACATGTGATTTACTGAGCGCACCCTTGCTCCCCTGAGGATGAACCCTTTTGGTTAGAATCCCAATTTCTCACTGACCAACAATTTGGTACTTGACAATTTGGTATCTTTCCTTTGTAAATTTAATTTATTATTTTATATTATATTGTTAATAGTTAGCTCACAGGAAATGGCTCCTCGCATACCCCTTTCCCTGTCCCACTCTCTCCCTTCCCTCTCTCTCAGGCTCAGCCACCTGCTCTGTACTTACAAACCCTCGTATGAATATGAATTTTTGTCTGTTATTTGTTTGTGAGAAAACAGAGGGGGGATGTTTTGAGACATATTTTTTTGTCATTAAAATACTGCCACGGTTACTTTTTAAAATAATTTATACATAACGCTATATCGCGATGCAGGGTTGCAGTGAAAAGAAGACAGATGAATGCTGTGTTTAAGCGCAGTGAGTGTGAAGGGGAAAGCGACTGATTTAAAAGCTGTCACTTTCAGGAGTGTCGCTGAGTGAAACCCTGTAGCTGTGACTTCACTGGTGGAACAGTTAGAAAATTGTTGGAAAACAGCAGCAAAAATTGTTTGTAAACATATAAAAAATATCACTATTTATTTAAATATCTATAACTACTGGAATATTCATTACATCCCAAATTATGAATCTAAATTTAGGATTTTTCTTTTCTTAAAGCATTTTAAGTCTAAAAGTGTAAATTAGAGAAAAGATTAAGGGGTCAATAAAATCAAAAGGGTTCATCCTCTGTGGACTAGGAATATGCCAAATAAACTTTTGAGACATTTTTTTACATTCAATTTCAAAAACTACGGCTACGTCTTTATATCTTTCGCATGGAAGTAGAACTTCTTGGTAGCGGAATGGTCAGGAGGTCACCAAAATCATTTTGCACCATAAATATACACATTCACTGTGTTAAAATTTCTTTTTGGAGACCAAACTGTTTTGACAAAGGAAAAATGATCATGAGTAGCCTATCTTATAATTAGGTTTTTACTCAACTAAAATTATGACCTGATAATTATAATTATGGGTGTTCGGGTCATGCTGTAAGTAAGAGTCTGGAAATTATTGGATGGTGTTGGATGAGGCTGTGGACTTTCAGACTGTGGAAAACAAAACATTGCTTTATGGAGCTACTTTGTGCACGAGGACATTGTTAACAGTGTTTAACTGTTTAACATGTTATGTTAAAATGGAAGAGGGACAAAAACAAAGTGCTGACACAAACCTGGAAGAACACTAACATATCATTGCAAGATTTAACTTGATTTGAGACTTAAATCAGAAAAAGCAAACCAGACCCGTACACACAAGTATACCTAAAGCCTATTTTTGCAAATACAGTTAATGTCACAGTTGACTGTGCTGGTTTTATTAGAATGGTTTTACATTAAATTATATTTATATGGCACCAATTAGATGTATTGAATTAGATGAATTTCAGTTAACAGTAATGACTTTAGTCAGTAGTTGCTTCTCTTACCTACTTCTGATCTGTGTTTCTTTCCTTTCCTTACCGGTTTCCTTACTTGCCTCTGTCATATTGTCTTTCTAATACTCCACACACTCTCTCTCTCTCCATCTTCATTCTGGCCATCTCTCTCATTTTCCTCCCCTCACTCTCCATCTGTGTGTGTTGGATTGATTGTACCCCGGGTTACATATTCTGTCCACATTTCTGTTCTCTGCTGCTCGCCTCTCCTTCACATTCGTCTCTGGAGTGCCGGCTGACCGTGGGCTATTACTGTCTCATTAAAGGGAGGCTGGGGAGACGCGGGCCTGATAAATCAATCAAACTTCCTCTCGCTGTGCCAGAGGGGAGATGGATCGAGATGGATTTTGTCCCAGCGAGAGAATATCCCAGGGTGCACCTCTTCCAAATGGTGTCTGAGGATGTATATGCTGAGGCAGCACACTGACTCCTACAGTAGCTGAGCTTCTATTTTCATACATTTAGTGGGATTACATTGGCAGCAGAGGGACAGTCTGTGCTTTCATTATGTCATATCACACACACTCAACATGCTTTGTGGTCAAAGAATCCCAGTAATTAGACAGAAATAACTCCTTGCTCTGAAGGGAGCTGACTCTGATTCCTATTCTAGACATTTAAACGTATTGTACTTCTTTGCTGTTGGCTGTCACACTGGTTTATGTAACAGCTAAAATGAATAATGTAAGGGAGAATTTAAGGCCATTTGTGAATAATATCCTCTAAAGTTCATGAGTGTGGACAGTGTAAGGGGCTGTTTACATTCATACATGTTTTTAAATTTTTATTGATCTACATATGAGGGTCTACAGCCATGATAGCAGCTGTTTGTGGTTGAAAGCAAAGCGCTGCTTTGAGCTAAATGCTAACATCAGCATGCTAACTAGAGTAACCACATGAGAATGGTTGAAATTTGGGACGGGGGGGACGTGGCTACTGGTACTGTGTCATTAACACATGTGACAATCAAAACACAACTCCATTAATGTAGATATGTAACATTGGGTAAATCATGTTCTTTTACCATTTTTATTTTTATTTTATTCATTTCATTAGTGCGGTGTTCTCCGCCGCTGCTGCCTGAACCTACACTTTCCCTGTCCTCGCGACTATAACTTCCACTAACCACAAGAAAACAAAGTGTTACTTTGTAGCTTTAACAACGCTGTTGACACAATGTAGGTTACAGATAACCTGTAACCCCTGCTGGAGACTCAGAACTACACAACGATCAGTATTTAATGATTAATTAGGCTATAATCAAAACTCCATGTTAATTTTCGGGACAAACCGGACAGGAGTCGGGACAACTGCTCGTAAATCAGGACGTCTGGTCACCCTAATGCTAACATGCT